>NC_056739.1:1615893874-1616193874 GCF_019279795.1 Protopterus annectens | reverse complement strand
TTATTATTCTTTTGATAGCCGGTCCTTTTCATAACATCACTTCACCACGACCTAGACATTGCTATAAATTCACAATTTCTATTAAGCAAAATATCTGTCTCACAAAGAATGCTTGTTTAGATACACTACCAAATTATTAATAAATCATAATTTCCTGTTTTCCTTTCTTTAGATCTGATATCCTTAAACATCTCTTTTATAGGTTCATAGGTAAGTACTATGCTAGCTGCCCTTGTGGGCCATTTTAAGCCTAGCCAATTTCCTTTTCAGTGCTTGACTTAATTTTTCTTGTTTAGTATTAGATTGGCGGTGGTGGTGCTGTGGTAGCATTGTCGCCTCACAGTAAGATGCTATCCGGTTCAATTCTCAGCTAGAGCGTCTTCTGTGTGGAGGCATGCGTGAATGGGCATACATTTGTTGAAGGTTATGCGTCAGGGCTGGTAACTCGGCACGTAAAAATCAACTACCAATCATTAGCGGACCGGAGTTCCAATGTGGCGACCCCTCACCGGGAAAAGCCAAAAGACACAACAACAACAACGAGTATTAGATTGGCCTTATCCATTCCATGGTCAACAGTTATATATTACCCCTAGTGAGAATAACTGGGATTAATGCCATAGATAATTTGAAGGGACCCATGCATGGGATAAAGCATTTAGGAGCTGATTTTGTCCAGTAGTAGTAGTAGTACATAAAGTAGTCCTGGGGTAAATTTTCTATTATCCGTCCATAAATCCAAGTTGTGCTTGAATATGGACAGGGATGAGCTTTGCTTAATGTTGATGGGTAGTCTGTTCCAGCACAGTAGTATTCTCTGTGAGATATACCTGTCCCTTCAAACTGTTCTGTTGATGTTGTAGAAGAGGTCTAGATCTCTAGAATGAGTATTTCTGATGCAGTTTGAATTTTTGATGTTCATTATTCAGTCAGAGGATACCTTGTATGCCAGACACAAGTTGCCTCTTAGCAGTGTGTAAGACACTGAGTATAGTGACAGGGCTTTGAGTTGGTCCATGTAGGACACATTGTTTAGGGCTTGTACCCTTTTAGTAAGGTATCTCATGTGGCTGTAGAGATACATGCCAGTGGGGGCATTATATTCGATGACTGGCCTAATGAGGGCTGAGTAAAGGAAGACAATGACACCCCTAGATCTAGACACAAGCTCTTTATTTATAAGCTGTGCAATATAGAAGGACTTTCTTACAAAAATGGAGACGTGTTAGTCAAATGTTTAGCCACTGTCCACATAAGTTCTCATATCCTGAACAACTGGGTCAACTTTTAGGGGTTTATCAATGTGGTAGTCCACTGGGGTAGATGGCTTCCCAAAGGATACAAGAATGCATTTTTTTGGCATTTAGTTTCAGTCCATGATTTTGGCACCAGTTATTTATTTGGGACAAGCCTTCTTGTAGGATGGCTAAGATATTTGGGGATTCAATAACTGCTCCTAGCTTGCAGTCATCTGCAAAATTAGTTAGCCAGAGCCTTTTGGTATTGGCTTTTACTTCAGAAAAGTAGATGCCAAACAGGAAATATCCCAGCATTGAACCTTGGGGGACTCCACTCATTGACTTGTCTCTTTCTGGAGATAACTTATTTTTATTTCCTGCATCCTATCTGTGAGCCACTTGGTGGTCTAGTGAGTGACATAGGGGTATATTCTCAGTTAACTTACCTTTTCTACTTTGCTCGAGTAGGGAATTGTGTCAAAAGCTTTGGCCAGGTTGCGGTATGAGGTATATACCATTTTACCTTCATCCATTGGTTTGGTGACATTTTCAAAAAAATCCACCAGGATGAGTAAACTTGACCTGCTCTTGACAAATCCAAACTGAGACCGGTCCAGTGTTTAGAGGTTCCTTATGTCCTGCTTTCCATGGCTTTGCATATGAGGCTGGTCAGACTTATGAGTCTTTAATTATCTGGGTCTGTGGTAGGTCCTTCCTTATGCAGGGGAATGACTGAAGCTGCTCTCCAATCACTTGATAGAAAAACTGTATGGAGACTGAGATTGAACAGTGTTGTTAGGTGTGTGGCTAAATCATGCTTCACGCTATTTGGGATGTATCAAGGGATATTGTCAGGACCCACTGACGCAGTATTTTTAACTTTTAATAGCACTTTTAGGACTTGGTATTGTGTGATAGCTGGAAGTGAGACAGTTTTAGGTATATCTTGAGGGACAAACAAAGAGGATGGAGGGGTAAAGATAGAACCTTGTTATTTGATTCAGTTACACACCATTATGGTAATGTTTTTCAAAGGGTGGACAAACAGTGTGATTTGATAACGGCATGTAAAAGGAAAAAGATGGCAGATGATAAAAAAGGACTAGGATTCTGGAAAAATGTATTCTTTTCCAAAATTAATTTTTAATTCATTCACTTCCTTTATGTCTGAGTACACTATGATTTATAACAGTGAGGACTCTACTAATATTCAGGCTAAGTATTTGCCACCCCTTTGGGTTATTCAACACCAAGGAGATTAAAATGCCTGGCACAAAAACAATCGACTTTTTCCCAGACTTTTTCTGAGTTTGGCCACAAGAGAGGTTCGCAGAATCATCATTACAGGAAGAAGGGGAGGGTGAACAGCCAGATGAGGACTTGAATGCAAATTATTGTGGTATGCCAGTTGATTACATTAGTAAGGATTATTGCTATTATGTCAATATTATTTTGCTCAATGAAGATTCTTTCAAAATATTTAATTATCGTATTGTCATTTTAAATTACTTCTACTTTAGTATGCTGAGAAAAGTTTTACATTTGTACTGGCAAGACAATTTGACGTGGCTAAATGTTTACTTGATTTAAAATGTATACTATTTATTTTTATATTTTAGAGATAATTCTTCTTTTAGATCTTCTGGTTTGCAAAATAAGGGTGTTTTTAATCTGCCCCAACACTCTGTGATTTCTTTCTTTGAGAAACTTTCTGAGTCTGATATGAAATGCTTTGCTAACTTACATACTAGAAAAGTGTTTTAGAATTTAAATTAAAATGAGAGAGTAGCTCTACATGAGTTATCTGCCAATTGGAACGTATGTGTTATGAAACCTGATAAGGGTGGGGGGGGTTATCATGGATAATATAGACTACACCAGTGAAATGTTGGAACATTTATCCAATCCAGTCTGTTATGAATTGGTACCTAGAAATGAAATGAAATTGGCCTAGATTATATGTTGAATGATTTTTTTATTGATGGTATCATTAACAAGAATCTTTTCAATTTCTGAATGTTAAAAACTCTTTTGGGGTGACAAAAGTACAAAAAAATAGAATAGTACAGTTGTATAAGTTGAGCAGATGTTCGAATGATCACTGCTGCAATAGCCTTAGCTATATGGGTTATATCCTGTCAAGGATATAACAGTTGGCCAGCTTCCAAAGTTTCAGGGCACCTTCCATGTGCCCAAACTGTCAAGCAGTTTGAGTTGACCTGACTAAAAGACTAGTTTGGGCAAAAATCCCTTCAAAGCTTCCTGCCAGCAGAGGGAGGGAGGATGAGCCCTGAAAGGAGAAGGCTAGGAATAAAGAAATAAATAAATAAATGTCCACACTCTGGGATAAACATACACCAAAAAAGAAGGGGGGATGGAGGGAGTGGCTACTGTAGCAGTGATCATTTGAACATCTACTATTATGGTAAGTTCAATTTGCAGAACTGTACTATGTTCTTCATACTGATCACTGCTGCAGTAGCCTTAGCTATATGGGTAGAATACCATAGGTAACTGTATTTGAGAGGTGGAAGGAGAAAGGTCTAGGATCCCCTGGAGAAAGGTCTTAGCAAAGCATGATCTAACCCTAAAGAAGGAATCCAGTTTGTAGTGCTTTGTAAAAGTACAATATGTATAGAGGACCAGGACCAAATAGCAGCTTCTAGAATACTTGAATCCAACCCTATCCAAAAAACCATAGAAGAAGCCAAGGGCCTTATATAGTGGGCCTTGACTCTGCCTGCAATAGGTTTTTCATGGTGAGTATAACAAAAGGTAATAGCCTTAGACAACCTTTGGAAATAGTCTGTTTTGACACCAGTTGTCCCTTTTTCTTACCTTCACAAGAAATGAACAATTGTTCCGATGATCTGAAAGATTTAGTTCTGTCAAGATAGCACCTGAGTTGTCTGTGGATATCCTTTCTACCTCATTTGTAGGTTCAGGAAAGAAAATAGGGAGATGGATACTTTGAATTAAAGTAAACTTGGATACCACTTTAGGCATAAAAGAAGGAATAGTTTTCAAAGAAACCCTGCCCTTGTGGAAAATGAGGTAGGGTTGACTCACTATAAGAACTTGCAACTCATATGCCCTTTTTGTAGAGGTCAGAGCAATCAATAAAACTGTTTTCATGTTAAGAACGTCAAGTCAGACAGATTTGTTGTGCCAAATGTTAGTTTCTCTAGCACAAAAGTAAGATCCCAAGGAGGGACCACCAGTTTACTTGATGGCCTCTTATGCAAAACCCCTTTCAGAACATTTTGACATGTGACTGCCTTGAATGTGAAGGACCATGGGCAGACATACAGAAATGGATAATAAATGAACCTTAATAGAGGAATGAGAAAGGTCATAGGATGGTAACTCACGCAAATATTGTAAAACCAGAGAACAGCTAGCCTTGAATGGGTGCTGATTATGTTGTTTGCACCAAATAGAAAACCTTTTCCATTTGCTGATATATGTTTTTCTAGTAGCAGGCTTTCTTGCCTCCATTGCTACTTGCTGCATGTCTCCTGAAACCAGATGTGTAAAGGGAATTACGATCCTATCATCCAGGCAGTCAATTGAAGATGATTGATGTCAGGGTGTATCAAACAGCCCTGTTCTTGTGTGAGTAGATCCATTCTATGAGGAAGCTTATGGCAACTGACCCTGGCCATTTCCAAATGAAAGAAGAACCATAGTTGCCTGGGCCATAAGGGAGTCACCATAATGATCTTGGGTGATTCCTTCTGAATCTTCAGAAATACACTGGATATTATTGGAAAGGGTGGAAAGGCAAACAGAAATATTCATGTCCAAAGAAAAAGAAAAAGCATCTGTCTTCTAGGCCTTCTTGCATGGAGACCTGGAACAGAATTTTGCCAGTTCATTGTTCAGAGAGGAGGCACAGAGGTCTACTTGAAAAACTACCCACACATGGATCAAATCTGGGAAGACCCACTGATCTAGTTTTCATTCACAAGGGTCTGCCCTGGTACTGCTCAATTTGTCTGCCACACAGTTTTGCTCTGCTTACAGAATGTAGGATACCTGTAGAGTGAGACTGTGGTGTGAATCTATATTCCAAGCTAACATGGCTAGTCTGCAAAGGGGATAGGACCTGTTTTTCCCTTGCTTGTTGATATACCATATCACTGTGGTATTATCTGTAACCTCTTGAAGAGGTCCTGTGGACCAAAGATGATTCAGAGAATTGAGTGCCTTCGTTAGGGCAAGTATCTCCTTAATATTTATGTGTTTGCATCTGTCCTTGGTATCCCACTCCCCTGCACTTTTATCTCTCCTGAAATTGCTCCCCAAGCAAAGTCTGAAGCATTTGTGGTGACTTACTGCTTTGCAGTAGGGAGGAAGAAGAAGAGAACCTGATTTAAGGATATCAGTTGTCTTCACCAAGTGATTTTACATCAGACAAACTCTATTACTGGAATCTGAAAAGATAAAGAGTGTTATTTTTCTTATGTGCAGTCGTGCCAGGGGTATCATGAGAATCACAGATGCCATAAACTCTGGAGGTAGTCCCTCGGTATTCCCTCACAATGACTGAAGTCTGAGTGAAAAACTTACAAATAGCTCAAATAAAGATCTGTTTTTTTTTTTTTTTCCTGTGGATGAAAAGGTATTTGAATGGGGGTGTCTAGCAGACATCCCAGGAACACAGTGCTGTGTGAGGGAGTCAAGAAAGACTTTTGAATGAACCCAGGAGAGAGAGAGTTTCCTGATATTTTAAAAAAGACCCTGAAAAGCTAAGCAAGTAATTTAAATATGGAAAAATGGGGATACCCTGTAGCCTGCAATGAGCTATAATTGGAGCTGAACACTTTGTGAACACTCTTGGTGCAGTGGGTAGTCCAAAGAGTAAGGCAGAGAACTGATTATGTGATCCAAGCACACAAAACCTTAAGAAACACCTGAAGTCTGGATAAATAGGAATGCAATGATAAGCAACTTTTAAGTCTAATGTTACCAGGGAACTTGAAAGAGGAAGAAAAAGCAACATATTCTGAAGTGACATCATTTTAAATATGGGCACTATCACAACATGTTTAGGAAAGAAAGATCCAGAATTGGTCTCCAGGTGTTTTCTTTCTTTCTTTCTTTCTTGGGTACTAGGAACATCCATGAATAAAACCCATTCCACACCTGGCAAAGAGGAACTGGTTCTATCACTCCTTGGGAGAGCAAACGATGAAGAACAGATGGACACAAAACTGTCTGATCTGCAGGATGAGGAATCATGCCCTGGAAAGCAGGAATTTCTTCCCACTGCTGCCTGTAACCATGATGAATGATTTTCAGAACCTATTTGCCTAAAACTATTTGCTGCCAAAGAGAAAAATGGAGATTCACACTTTCTGGAAGCGAAAGAGGGCCAGGATGGGAGGGGGTCACAATGTCTCTTGAATAGTCATTCAGACTTGCTGGAGTGTCCTTGGTTTTGGGAAGTTTTAAGACTTCTTTTTGGAATCTATGTCTGTTTACCAGACGTCTGTTGAGACTATCCATTCTGTTTCATTTTTTTTTTTTTTTTTTTTGTGCTGAAATTAGATGAAAAAAAAAGAAAATCCCTTGGGCAATTTGGAAAAGGGGGGCTGAAAATCTTAGAGATTCCTGCATCAGCCTGCCCCTTTCATCACACTTTTTGATCGCCTCTGCAGCAGAGGGGCCAAACACTAAATCTGTATGCAAGGGAGAATTTAAAATCTCATTTTAACATCATCTGGAAGGTTCTAAGAATGCAGCCAATCAAACTTCCTTAAAACCGTACCAGTGACCATAATTCTGCCAGAAGTATCAACGGAGTCACATATACACATTGACAACAATGAGTTATGACCTGTGCAATAGAAGAAGCTATATTATTTGAAGTAGATTTTTTTTCACAAGAAGAAACTGTAGATAAGACATTCCTCATACTGTCACATTATGCCAGAATAAACTTTAACATATCAGCCTGACAATTTAAAATTCTGAAATTTAAAGTTGCAGAGGTATACACTTTTTTCCCTATACCTATCAATAATTTTCCAATCCTTATTAAAAAGAGCAGAATTGGAATTAAGTGCTTAGCAGCAGAAGATTCAACTAAGGCTATGACTGCTGGGTCAGGTTTGGAAATAGTGTATAAAATATAAAAGACTGAGGAATTTTATAAATCTTATCTATCGTTTTAAGGACAGCTGACTATCAGGAAAATTGTAGGTAGTAAGACACACATCCTCTAAAGTAGACAGGCCAGCTGGAATGGGTGTAGGTTCTGGAAAATTCTTCCATAACAACTTAGTATTTTTTGAGGGACTGAGAAACCTCAGTCTTCTCCCGCTGAAAACACTGGGACATTCTAGCAGTAGTCTCAGAGAAAAAGAAAGATCTACATTATGAATCAGAAAAAGAGCTCTACTCCAAGTCTGAATCAGAAATGCGAGGACAAAACCCTGAATCTTGTCCTGTATCTTCCTGTTCAGATTCAGAATCTTGAATCTCTGCAGGAAAGTAGACATCTCTCTTTTACTGGATACTATTCTATTAGAAGGATCAATAGCCTGAATCAAACCCTGAGCCAGTCCCAATAGAGTACCTCTATCCAAAGAAATTTGAGGAAGAGCTGATACATACATGGTTTCATGTTTCTTTTTGACAGGAAATGGGGCCAACATGTTACTAATGGCATCAGCTGCTTCCCCAGGGATGGGCACAGCATTCTGACAAAACAGGGACATTTTCCCTGTTCCCTCTCCCAGGACCAAGAAGAGTGGTTCTCCCTTGCCTACTGAGGGGACCCCAACAGACACTGAGGATGTGGCCAACCCACGGTCAATAGTGGCTGTAGCTGCTACACCAGAGGGATCTGAGGTAAAAGATGAGTGTTCTGAAGTACAACAAATAGCCACAGCAGAGTCACCCACCTGTGGCTGAGGCAAATGGGTAGCCTGTTGTGATGGCAAAGGTTGTTTGCTTAACTTTTTCTTTTTGTGGCTAGAAGAAGGACCGACCATGGGAGTGACAATCTGTTCAATGGTTAAGCCGAAATGGGGCCTCTATCTTGGGGAAAACAAGCAACAATGCCAGTAAAAACTGCCAGTTCTACAAAAGTTACTTTATTTGACAGAAAAAACACAGTAAAAAGCACTTTCAAACATCACAGCAGCTCCACATTCTTAAAATAAACACAGTTTCTCCACAGAAAATAGTTTATCAGTTAGCTAACACTACTTTTAAACTGACAGAAACAACAAGCGTTCCCTTTAAAAATATGTTGCACTCAAGACAATCCATTAAAACACAACACTCATAGTTTTAAAGTAACTTTCCTGAAGAGGAAAGTAATAAAATATTAGTAGAAAGTAAGACAATGGAAGGTATTCCCCCAAAAGAACTTATCTACTCAGCTACAGAAAGCATAAGCCAACTGTTGATCTTCAAAAGCCTCAGAGGAGCATACTCTTTGGTGGCAGTAAAATTCTGAGGCACTTTCTGCTCAACTTGTCTTTTAGTCAGATCAGCTCAAGCTACTTGACAGTTTTGGGCATGTGGAAGGTGTCTCGAAGCTTTGGAAGCTGGCTGGGTGTTATATAATCCATATAGCTAAGACTACTGCAGCAGTGATCAATATGAACAACACCTACCCCTTAGACCAGTTATGTTGGGATGTGGTTCTAAAACTGAATTGTTATCTTTTTAGTTGATACTAAACTGAAGGGAATTCTTAGTAATTACAATTATATTTACAAGATTCTTTGGATTTTTTGAGGGCTATGAATAACATTGAATGTTCTTCTCATGTGATTTTTGTGACAACTGATATATTGAATTTATTTTCTGTGATACCACATCAAATAGGACTTAAATGGTTCCATGAGATGATAGCGAAATATGTTGGGTTATCTGACCATGAGTTATTATTAGCGGCACAATTTATGGAAGTGATACTATTAAATAAGTACCTGATTTTTGATGGTGAGTTTTACCACCAAAGGGAGGGTGTTACTATGGGGGCTGCAGCATCACCTATTTATGTTAAGTTGGTACTTAATGTTTGGATGATTAATTCTGTACCAAATTCTCCTTTCAAAAATCTTATACAGGCACATTTTAGGTACCTTGATGACATCTTTATGTGTTGGTGAGATGATAAAAATGAATTTATGAATTTATTACATATCTGGATAATACAACTATTTTTTAAGTTTACATATACATTGACAGATGACAGTAGTAATTACATGGATATTACTTTCTATATGCCTAGGAAAGCAAAGTCATTCAAGTCAAAAATATTTATAAAGGCTATTTTTCTAATGGATATCTACATTTTGTAAGCAATCATCCATTTTGTCAGAAAAAAAAGGATATACATAGAGGGATTCTATCCAAACCACTCTCATGGGTGATCTACTTACAGGATGTTTCCCTTGTGGTCACTGTACCCACTGTCAAAAGGTTATGAAAACGAGCCAGTTCACTAGTAAAAATACTGGTCAGGTATTTGACATTACATTCTTTGCAAATTGCCAGACCGACTGGGTGATCTATCTGGCCACATGTACCTGTTCTGCGTTTTACATGGGACAAACCTCCAGACCACTCAAATTTAGAATATCTGAACATTAAAGTGACATGAGGCATAAGAAACTTGCCAATGGATTATATAAGCACTCTCTGGTACACAGTAATGCATTTTTCAGTTTTCCTGTGACAGATAGAATTATTGGTAACAGGATAAATAAAGTAGGATGGCATCAAATTCTGAACAGTAAGGAAAGGAAATGGATTAATTCATTGGGAGGTCTGTTTTCACCAGGATTTAATGAGTACTTCTATTTAGGATTGTTGATGAACAATGAGACCCTCACTCAGTGGCTGTACTTCAAAAGGAGACAAGGGTGTTTTTTCTTTATTGCGCTGATGAAGGCAATGTCATTTTTTTACAGCCAAAAAACATGTCTGTTTTGTTTCCTTTTTGTGCTATGCTATTTAGCTTAATTATCGAATAAATACTGGATGCTACAGTCTGGCTTCCCTGCTTTTCTTTTTGCTATTTGGTTTTTGGGGCCGTGCAGTTGCCGTACTTGCAGGGCTACCTTTTTGCAGTTTACTGCAGAAAAGACACAAATGAGCCAGAGTCACACAACGTAATATGACCAACCATTTTTATATATAAATGTGCATTTATTTCCTTTGGAGATATATACATGCTAAAAATAAGACTGCTTATATTAACAATTGAGGAGTAATACTACCAACAGATAAAATATAATTTCATTGATAATACATAATTAGCATATTTACTGAATTATTATATTAAGTAGATATGTAGATACCAGTAAATGTTACTTCACTGGACAAGAAAGTAACAGCATTAACATGCTATTTATTTAATGTGTAACTCATTTCTTTTGGGTCCAGGTATTTGGTATATAAATAGTATTCCGGGGAGTCACAACAACTAATTATGTATTTTTCTAGCTGAACAAAATAACTCTGGATGATTGTTATGTTTTACTGTTACAAATCGAAAGCTCAGACTACTTTACAGAGTTTCTTCTGCTGAGATGCAAAGTACAAAATCTTCAGTTGATTATTTGCTAATTGCCCTCATGATAACATTTCACACCTCCAGATGACTGCTTTCCCAATGGGAAAGGTCAACAATGATGAAAGAGCTTACCTGCAAGTGCAATTTACAGATGAAACTGTAATATGGAAAATCCTGATTCAGAACTATTTTATGATTTGTTGGCTGATTGCTTCTTAACATAAGCACTCATTGGGGAGCTATAACACCCCTGGCAGCCACTCATAATCTGCCTATCTCTACTATTAGTAATTGCAACTTTGCACCTCTTACATGACTGATTGTTAGTTGTTCATGATCCCACTGCAGTCAGTTGCTGCTGAGTACTTGAACAGAGTTTTCAATCCCAAACTGGTCAGATTAACCATCTTGTTTTATGTACCACTCCAGTTACTGTCTCTTTTCTTTTGCATCTCTTGCAGACATGGAGTTTATGATTGGTTGCTAGCAAATACAGTTATAAGAAATAATAGTCCCAGAGAGTATGAAAACAAACACAGTAAGTATAATAGTAATAAAATAAATGTTTTTTTAAATTTCTCCAAGTATTTTGGGTTTTTAATGCCATGACAGGAATAGACCCCATTCCTAAGTCAAAGTACGATTAAAGTTAATGAAATTAGTATTGTTTCAGTCCTTGATGTTAACCAGAACAGCTCTGCGCAGCACTTGCAATGTGCCCAGAACTGACGACTTCTGCAATTTATATGGGTTTACAAGTATCAATAACATATCTAAGTATGACAGTAAATTCTCTTTTATGAGACCCATTGCTCCTGCTACTATAGGAACTGTCTAGGTAGCTTTCTTCACATTGCCCTCATTTCTGTCTGTAAATCCTGGTATTTTATGACTTTGTATCTCTCTGTACATAAGACAGTATAGTCAGTGGGTGTAGCAATTTCAATGATCAATGCCACTTTTGTCTCCTTTTCATGGACTGGTATATCTGGTTTTCTCGCATCTATTTTTTTGAATTGTTAGTAATGGGTGATCCCATGTGATACAAACGTCATCATTTTCTATAACGCTTTGTGGCTCACATTTCCAGTGCTTCTCAGTTTGCACAATCCCCAATGCAACAGTCTTGCTGCATTATTATGCCTTTCAGTAAACAGACCTTCTGCCATTAATGTATTACACCCAGCAATAAGATGTGTGACTGATTCCAATTCGGTTTTAAAAATCATGCATTTATCTGTTTCTCCCACATTTTCAATGGACTTTGTAAACCACAGTGTATGTAGTCCAGTATTCTGGGCCCACTAATATTAACTTTTCATCTTTTGGTTTAAATTCACCTCTGCTTAACCATTCCTGCATTCGATCCTGATCGACATGAGGTGGTTCCAGAAGTTTTCTGTACTTGCTTGCTACTATATTCATGCATTTTCCACATTTCTTGCCTTTTCATCTGATCATTCACCTTATATTCTTTTTTTTTATTTTTTGGCACATTCAGTTGCTGCCTGATTTTTATCTACTTCTGGTTTGATTTCCATTCCCACTTGACACCCATATGCTTCTGCTAAACTAAGCGGGGAAGTCATCTTAGACTTATTCTCCTCATGTTTTAAAACTTTCATTTCATTTGGATCTTGTAAGGTCCTATGATTGCAGATCTATACATGTGATCATTTTCAATGGGACCCATAACTCCTTCAGAACTGAGAATATATAATCATGGTATGCACTGATTTTTATAAATCATTTGATAAGCATGAAGCATCCTTATTGTTTTCCTGTCCAACCAATCCAACACCTTTTGGGGCAAGTCAGTCACTCCAAAACTGTAAGTTAGGACAAGAAGAACAAATTGGTTTATAGCTTGGACTTTGTTTCTAGACGTCAGTGCTGTTTTCAGAATTAATTTTAGTCTTCTAAAATATTCCTTACTAAGTTTTGTTTGCATTTGTTCATGTTTTATTGTTGATCCTTCATCAATTCCAAAATATTTATACACTCCTTCTTGCTCAAGTTCTTTTAGATCACATTCCTGTCTCAAACTGATATTTTCTTGGTGCTGCAACTTTCCAACTTTAAAGGTTGCTCTTGCATATTTATCAGGACAAAATGACATTCTTATGTCATATGAAAAAGTTTTGACCACTTGCAGTTGTGCTTTCAGTTCCTCATCTGATGAACTATTTATTTTTAAATCATCTACAAAAAGAAGATAAGTCTTTACACTTTGTTGTTCTCTGGGGGCCAAATTGTAGCCATCACCTAACTTAAGGGCAAGACAAAAGAACATCTGTGACAGAAAGTCACCCTGGAATATCCCCATTTGAATTTTTATCCCTGGAATAATAATTTGTCCTTTATCATGGCTTAACTGTAAAGTGGTTTGCCACTGTTTCATTGTCACTGTAATATAATCAATCAGTGTATGGTGTATCTTATACATTTTAAGCACTCTTTTATCAATCAATGTGGGATACTGTCAAATGCTTTTTTGTAGTCTATCCATGCCATATTTAGGCTATTCCCCTTTTACAGTTCTCCATTATGACTTTATTTAACAATAAATGATCCTTTGTTACGTATGACTTTCTTTTATTACCCTTTTGTTCTATTGCCATGATTTTATTTCTTCTAAATGACTATAGAATCTGTCAGTGTCAATTCCAGTGTATAGTTTATAGGTTGCCGGAAGGCAAGTTATTCGTCTATAGTTGTTAGGATAGTTTGTATGTTCACTCTTAAGTAGGAGCATTGCTTTTCCTGTTGTTCCAAAGACATGCATCTGGAGCATTTCTCCCCGGGCCTCCGCTGAAAACAGGCTCTGTGGAACCTAGTCGGACTTTCCCGGTCAACAAATGATAAATAAAAAAAAAAAAAAATAAAATTGTTAGCCAGGTTGGTGTCTGTTTGGGGTGTGCATACAAGTAGTCCTTACTGATAGCTAAATCTTTATGTAAAGCTGTTAATACTTTTAGCCAAAAGTTGGGTACTGCATCTGGGCCTGCGGTTTTCCAATTAGGAGTTTTCTTAACTTTGTTTCAATCCCTCTGGCCAGTACTTTATCCCATTTCATATCCTGTACATTTCAACTTCTTATTCTTTCTTTAACTTCTTCTATCCATTTAGCGTCTTTGTTATGTTCCACAGAATCTTCATAGATAGTTCTCCAAAATGTATTTGTTTCTTTTTTTTTTTTTTTTTTTTGGTAGTATTTCAATTCTTTTTGTCTTATTTCCCAATTCTCTATAAATCTTTTTTGGGTCATCAATAAATTCCTTATTTTGTACTTTTCCTTTATATTTGTCTGTATATCTTCTAAGTTTTTCTGCCTGTGCTGATATTTTGAGTTTATTATTTGCAATAGTGCACAACAGAACTTGATCTGTTCTAATAATGTGCATTGCTTTTATCACACTTATCTTTCTGAGTATTTTTGTTGACCTGTTCCCTCTTCTATACTCTTCTAACTATGACACCTCTTGCCTTAATTGTTTTATAGTTTCTCTGTTTGATACTTCTATTGTGGCATTTGATTTCTCCCCTTCCTTTCCCTTAATGCCCTGTGTTTTTGTGGTAAGACTTTATCTGTTATTAATTTAGTTTCACAGCAACATATCATATTTACTTCTGTTATATCTTACAAATCTCTATGAACAGTCCTAATTACGGTGTTAATTTGTTTTATCAAACTTCTAACTTTTTGGGTTTTATTGACTTTTCTTTCTTTCATTGATCTTAATATGTCTGTCCATCTCTATTAAATCAAGCAACTCTTCTCTTAGATCATTTTCTTCTAAACTGAGGGCACATTCTTTGTCTTCCATTTCCTGTGGGGTTTTACAGAAAGTTACAGAGCATTTTCCTGTGCCACATTCTCTTTTGTTTCATCCAGTGTCATCTGTTGCTCTTTCATATGGGAACTCACTGGCCTATCACTCCACAGCACTGACTGTGTCAGAGTTGCCACAGTTTCCTGTTCCTTCCCTTACTGTGCAACTCCAACTGAACTTTTCTACTGGTTTCCTGTGGAAGGCTTCAATGTGTCTTCATATGGCAACTGATCAGATGTGATATGAGGTAACTTATGATCATGAAGATTTGTGACAGAATGTTACCATTTTAACAGCAAGGCAGAGAAATGTTTGCTGCAGTCATGAATAGGAGCAAAATAATCATATAGAAAAGTGAACTATGAGGTATGAATGGTGAGTGGTGGGAAGCACAGGTAGATCAAAAAATTATTCATGTTGCTGTAAGTAGAAAAACAGTAAGATAAACAGTATGATTCATAAGTGTACTATAGGGGTATCAAAGTTTCAATGACACATACAAAGTAGATGGCAAGTAGAAACTTAATGCTAGAAAATGATTGGAAAAGACTGGGGAGAAGTTTTGGAGGAAAGCATATTCTAGAAAGCTGAACACACTGTGAGATTTTTGCATGTTCTCTCTACATCCACCTGTGTTTCCTTAAGGTATTCTGATTTTTCCCCGCCATAACATTCTCTTAGTGATGGTTCTAAACTATCTTTGCATGTAATGTTTATTGTTACCCATGTGACCCTGTATATGACTGTTATTTAGCTGCAGTGTCTTAGTCCACTTATCCAGTTTAACAAAACAATGTATTTTGGCTTCTCCCATTAGGGTTCACCACAGTGGATCACCTGTCCACAGATTGATTGGCAGTGGAGGTTTTATGGTGCCAAGTTGCCAGCCTGGTGCCCAACCTTCCCAGAAGGCTCACACACATGCACCAACCTGCAAGTCTTTAAAACTCACTCGATTGTAGAGAGGACATGCAAACTCCACACAGAAGGCTCTCCAGGTGAGAATTGAACTGGAGGACCTTTTGCTGTGCGGCAACAACACTAACCACCGCATCACTGCAGCCACTTCTGCTTACCCAGTTTAACAAATAATTAAATAAATAAACTTTCAGAAATAGTTATAAATCAGGTGATGTGTGACAATGCCATTTCTGACCAATGCCATTTCTAAGGACAGGCCTGAGATTATTACTATTATTACTGTTGTTGAGCATTCTGAGGAAGTTAACAGTATCATGTGATTATTACTATTATTACTGTTGTTGAGCATTCTGAGGAAGTTAACAGTATCATGTGATTATTACTATTATTACTGTTGTTGAGCATTCAGAGGAAGTTAACACTATTGTGTGATTATTACTATTATTACTGTTGTTGAGCATTCTGAGGAGAGTTAACAGTATCATGTGATTTTGTGAAAACACATTGACTGTAACAAGATATAAGAATTAACTGGGTAAGGGAGTCCAACAGTTTACAACTAGTGCTGGAGATGATTAGAAGCCCATGAAGTAAGAAAGAGGTAATATGAGATGAGCATGTATAACACAGGTTAGAAATTTCTCATGATCATTTTAGCCCCAGTCTTCCCCCAACCATTAGGCACAGCCCTAATAACTCATTTGTCCAGTACTTACTGGCATCCAAGGATACTGGATGTGGAAGTCAAGAGCTGGGGACTGTGTTAAGTCAGAAGATTTTATCAGGTGTCATGTTTCAAAATGAGCCTACTTTTTGGTAGCATGGTCTGCTTGTTGTTGTTTTCAGCACCTTACAAGACATAGGGTACTTGCCTTACAAAACAGGTTATTTATTAACTTAAGGTTTGCTAACAAAGGTAGAACACTGATCCACCTAGATCATTAGCATGATAGAAATCCAATCACAGAAACAATAAACTTTAATCACTGCCACTATTACAGGAGTAATGTAAGAGCAAGCATGTAGTGAGGTATAAGCCAGGATAAAATTAATGGAATAGTTATTAACTGATGATTTCTCATCAGCTTAACTTCTACAAGTCTTTTGGTTTTCTAATACTATGATGGGACTGTGCCGTCTGTGTGATTTATCTGTGTGTGACACTGCTGATTTTGGTCTATATGGAAGGAATAGCACTTTTTGTGAAGTAAAGCCTGACATTTGGGCAAAGCTGTCCTTTAAAATACTCCAGAAAATGGAAAATGTTGAACATAGCTTCTTGAATACAGGAATTTCCAACAGAATAATCACAGTGAAGATTCTGTAGTCATCACTAGCTTCAGAATCAACAGTTTCTGTTTTTTTTTTTTTTTTTTTCTCTTTAAAGACACCATCATTCCCCCAAAGACTCAATAAAGAGTAAGCCAAAACTCGTTTCTTACCACAAGAAGGCAGTCTCCAGTGCCGTCTCAAGATGAGTAGGGGAATTTCATAGGTTCATAGGTAGGTACTAGGCTATTGGCAGCCAGAAAGGTTCCCTGGCTTTCGCCACCCAAGAAAATTATTTTCCTGTGCCCCTGTCAAGCAGAGCCACAGAAGTGATCGCCGGGGTGAATTTCCTATTTCCTATCCAATCCTCAAGATTTTTCTTGAAGAGTGCTAATGAGGAGCTCTGTTTGACATAGATAGGTAGTCTGTTCCAGAGTATGGGAAGTCTCTGGAACAGGAATCCATCCCTCCAGCATGTTCTGTTTATTATGGTGACAAGGTTTAGGTCCCTAGGACGTGTAGCTCAGAGGGAATGGTATTTCTTTAAGTGGAGCATGTCCAACAGCTCTGGGTTTGACATAGCTCTGTATGTTAGGCAGAGATCGCCTCTGAGTAGGCGATATGTGATGGAGTAAAGCTGGAGGTTTTTGAGATGGTCTGCGTAGGGCATCTGTTTGAGGCCAGCAATCCTCTTTGTGAGGTATTTCTGTGGCCTTTCAAGTTGTTGTAGATGTCTTGTGAGGTACATACCAAA
Source organism: Protopterus annectens (assembly GCF_019279795.1). Classification (NCBI taxonomy): domain Eukaryota; kingdom Metazoa; phylum Chordata; order Ceratodontiformes; family Protopteridae; genus Protopterus; species Protopterus annectens. Next base: position 1,616,176,318 of record NC_056739.1, on the reverse strand, counting down.
AGGGGCATTGTACTCTATAATGGGTCTAATGAATGATGAGTAGAGGGGAACAATGACCTCTTTTTTCTGGATGAGAAACCTTTTGTGATGAGATGTGCCATGAAGAAGGATTTCCTGACCATGGTGGCAATGTGATTATCAAAGGAGAGACTACTGTCCACCTGTGTCCCAAGGTCTCTTATCACATTTTCGGTGTTAAATAGACTGCCACTTATGTGGTTGTTCATGGGTACAGAGTTTTTACCAAAGGGGATGACAATGCACTTTTTGGCATTGAGCTTGAGGCCATGGTTTTACACCAGGCATCTCTTAGTGAGGCCCTTTTGTAGGATGTCCACATCATTAGGAGTTTTGATTATGGCTTCTAGTTTGCAGTCATCTGCAAACTTAGTTAGCCAAAGACCTTCTGTGTTAGCCTGTACTTCAGAGAAGTAGATACCAAACAGGAGAGGACCCAGGACTGAACCCTGTGGTACTCCACTTGTCACAGGTCTGAAGTCTGATTTGGAGTCTGCTTCTTTCACAGTGTGGGTTCTGTCAGTAAGCCAGTTGGCAACCCATCTTGTAACATAGGGATTTATACCTAGTTTAGTGAGTTTATCTATAATTCCAGAGTGGGGGATAGTGTCAAACGTCTTGACGAGATCTAGATAGGATGTGTGAACCACCTTAACCTCATCTATGGCTTTGGTGATTGCTTCAAAGAAGTCTATCAGGTTTAGGAGACATGATCTGCCTTTTACAAACCCGAACTGTGTGGAGTCCAGAGTTTGGAGATCTCCAATGTCTTTGTTTATGAGTTCCATGATGATACATTCCATGGCCTTGCAGACCAGGCTTGTCAGGCTAATGGGGCAGTAGTTCCCGGGGTCTGTCATGGCTCCCCCTTTGTGGAGTGGGATAACCATCATGGTGTGCCATTCAATGGGCACAAAGCCTGAGGTGAGGGTATGACTGAACATGGTACTTAGGTGGGGTGCCAGTTCATTCTGTAGTTCATGTAGAAGGCAGCCTGAGATGTTGTCAGGTCCCATGGATGCTGTGTTATTGGCTTTGGAGAGTGAGGTTTTTACCTGTGCAGCCATGATTACAGGAACTTTGCATTCTTCCGGTATAGGGATGGGCCCTTTAGGGGGTGAGATGGGGGTAAAGTTAGCACTGAACCTATCTGCCAGGATGTTGGCAATATCAGTTGGTTCTGTATATTAAGTGCCATTGTGCTGTAACTGAATGTTGCCATTGAGATTCTTGACATAGCTATAGAATGCTTTGTGGTTGTCTTTAGAATCAGTGTCAATTTTGTTTTCATAACTAGCTTTGGAGGATTTTATGAGGGATCTCAGCTTCTTAATGAGGCTTACCAGGGAGTTCCTCCAATCATGGGATTTTACTCTTTTTTGCAACAGTTTCTTTCTTCTGTTGTAGAGTTTGTTTATGGCAGAAGACCACCAGATTGGCTTCCTTTTTTTGGAGGATAGCATAGTAGTTCTGTTAGGGATAGCATGATCCATGCACTTGTGTAAGTGCTTATAAAGTGCATTTGTATACTTTAGGATTCAGCAGTCGTACTTCTATTGTCCATCTGCATGGGTGTCGTGAAGTTTGCCACTTCTGTCTTAAGAAGTGTGAAGTTGGCTTTGGAGAATTTTTTTATGGTTGTTTCCCTAATGGCGGTGGGAGCGGGATGTGGATGTCTAGGGTGATTAGCTTGTGGTCGGATCTAACCAATGAGGAATTGACCTCTGGTGTGGAACACCAGTCACCCATGTTGGTGATGACTAGATCTAGGATATTGCTGCCCCTGGTGAGGGTGTGGATAAGTTGATCCAAGGCATTGGAATTGATGAATTCCAGAAAACGTTGAGCAAAAAAATTGGTACATGAGTAGTTTTCCCAGTTAATGGTGGGGTAGTTGAAATCACCCATTATTAGGGTGTTGGGTTGTACCCTAATATTTTCCAGTGTATCATGAAAAGAGGAGTGGGAATCCTGGGGCATGGTGGGGGGTCTGTAGCAAGCTACAATCTGGATTGTGGTCTTGCCCAGAGTTGGTTGAACTTGGATAATCTCGGATGCATTATGCTGCGCAACTAGCTTGGAGGTGTGGATATCCACAATGAATATGGACACACCTCCGCCTTTAGTGTTTCGGTCCAGGTTAGGTGGCCGAAAGGTGTGGTATGAATTATAACCTGGTAATGCAGGGGTGCTCTCTGGAGCTTTGAACCAGGTCTCTGTCATTGCACAGATGTCGATGTTCTCTGTTTTAAGGAGTGCCTCGGGTGAGTGCATTTTGAGGTTTAGACTTCTAGCATTGAGTAACATTACCCTCAGATTTTGCTTGCTTGTACCTGTTATGGTGGTGAACTTGTCATTTGAACATTGCCTAAAAAAGGCACTATAGGGGTGGCAAGAGCCTTCGCCAGTATCTGGAATCCCAAGGACGACAGATGCAGGCCATCTCTGGCAAAGCATCATGGTCTGTCTATCATGTCATCCCAGGCAGACAAATACTGGATTCCCTTAAAATGACACCAGAAGTTTAGCCAATTGTTGAGGTCAATCATTTTGTCCTTGTACTGTGGTATCATTCTGGGTGATGGCAGGATGCTACTCAGGGCTAGGGTCTTACCTGCCTGGGCTACAAGATCGGAGAGCTCCTCCATGTCTCTTTTCATGTAGTCCAGGGAGGTACATCTCAGGTCATTCACAGCAACATGGACAATGACAGAGTCATATTTGTACTTGTTGTGGAGTGACCTGAGTGCGTGCATTATGTGGCGGATCCTGGCACCCGACACGCAGCTGACAGTAACTTTCTCCTTGTTTAGCCTGGTGAGTAGAACATCAGTGTGCCTGACTATAGAGTCACCCATGACTAGAGTGTTGGGTACGTTATGCCTTATGGGCTGTAGTTGAGTGGCACACTGAGTTTGTGGGCTATGTGTCATTTGGGTTGTGTTGGGGGGGTGGAGGTTGCTTGCATTTCTGCTTTGGAGGTCTCGGTTGTTTGGGCAGATTTTTATTGAGAGCCTCTGCGAATGTAGGTGTGTGTTTTGTGCTTCTATGTGTGTGTTTTGGTGGTGTAGGTTTTGAGGGACTATGTGATGAGTGTGGTGTGGTGCAAGTGTTTACCTTCTCCTCCTGACTGTCCAGTTCAGTCTTCGGTGAAGAGAACTTTGCTTCCAGTTTGGCTATATAAGTGCATCTCTCACAGGTTGTAGTGTTGGGTGGTAGGAGGAGAGGGTTGTCTGGGTACATGAGGCAATTGCTGCATTGCCCCAAGATGCCCAGATTCATCAGGTAGACAGGAGGGAAAACCGGGAGTTGACCTTTAGACATGCCTGGATAGGTGCTTATTTATTAAGTACTAAAAACTGTTTTCCTCTAGACAAGTGAGGAAAGTTGAGTACTGTAGTAATTTGCAGCTTATTTAGTGCTTACAACGAGTTCTGAACAAGTGTTGAGCTCAAAGATACAGATTTGAGTGCTAAATCAGAGGAGTGGGTTATTTGGCAAGGAAGATTTATAGATGGCATACTGTGTGACACAGTGAGGTAAGACCATGTATAAGGTCTTGTTCCATTGTTGTCATCTCTTTTCTGAATCGTTATGATCTATGGTACACAAGTATACTAAGTACCATCCCTGCTCTCTGAGTACTAGTGAATATGAACAGAGCCTAGAATCATTGAAAATGCACACAGTAGAGCAGTGTACAGAATTATCCACAATGTTTATAACAGGCAAACCCTCCCATATCCCACATATAGATCAAAACACCCCATACACCCATAATTCTAATCTTAGCCCTAAATCTAATCCTACCACTAGACAGAGCTAAAACCTTAATACTAACCCTAAAGTTAATCATAAACCTACTCTACACTTAAACCTAGCCTAAGTTAAATTCTAAACTTCAGTAACTAAAACCTCAGTTACGAGCCTCAGCCCATGAAGCTGTAGCCTTAATGTCTTTAACATTACAGCAGCAAGTCAAATATTTTAAATTATTTAATTGCACTAACTGACCAAATATTGCATTCACAATGAACATTCACACAAATCATGTTTGACTCAAAGCACTTGATCAAACTTTCCAGAACCAAACTGCCCATAAGTAAGTATCCCCAATTTAATTTACTTTAGAAGCATGTCAGGTGCTATTATGATGCCATCCTGCTGCCCTGGTAAAACATTTATTTTATTTTATTTATTTATTTCTTGACATGTGGTGACCAGGAAAGTCTGACTGAGTCAAAAAAGACCCATTTTCAGCAGAGGCCTGGGAAGAAAAGCTCCATTACAAAGGCAATGGAAAACATTAGATAATCACAAAAAGGTAAATATAATGTAATGAACATTTTATAACATTATTCAACTGTCTCAGTTAGTAAATTCAAATAAAAATGTATATACACGTTTAGCAAAGATTGATATTTTCAATTTCAGGATGGGAATATTGTATGGGTTAAAGTAAGATGATGCCAACAGTGGCCTAGAGGCAGTGCCTATGGTAGGCAGTGGTGCATTGATGTGTTCTGAAATAGATAATGGTAATTGAGTATGCAAGAGTGGTAATTTGGTGTTAGGAGGTTAGGTAAGCCAAGAGAAAGGAGTGAAGGAGGGAAGAGTAGAGCAGAGAACATAGACAGTTATTAGATTGGTTGGTAGAAAGAAATGATGAAAGAGGTGATGATAAAATTGTGAAGAGAGAGAGCTAGAGGAGAGGAATTGGATTAGGTTTTTTGGGGGGAGGAGGGAGCAGAGGTGGAGAGCAAGTAAGGTATACTTTTTAAAGAATAAGAGGAGGGAGTGAAAGAGAAGTAAGGGGGATCCCAAGCATTTTTGGTTTAGGTGGAAGTTAGTTGAAAACTAGTGAGTGTGGTGAGAGATAAAGGGAGTAGAGGAAAGAAAACAGAAAGAAGGAGAGCGAAAGAGCTCTGACGTGGGTGGGGGTAAGGAGTATAAAGTAAAAAAAAAGAGGAATCAAGGAAAAATTTAATGCTGAAGGTGTGGATGTGGGGGTCAGGTGGGAAGATGGGTAAATATGTTAGGGTGGCTTAGTGCACTGGCCAACACGTTTGTTGATAAGGAAGGTTTTTACAGTGTATTTGAATTTGTTAAGGTTTGATGTGGCTCTAATTTCCAGTGGTAGTGCATTCCACAGTTTGACTATATCGAAGGAGTATAGGCTTTGGCTTGCTTTTTTTTTGTTAGGTCTGTGTAGACTTAGAAGTTGTTTATTTTCAGAGTGTTGCGTCCGGGTTGGTATATAGCTTTGGAGGGCGGATTTTAAGTCAGGGCAGCTTTCTGGTATAAATATTATTTTGTGGGCAAAAGTTAGTTGAAGGTAGTTGAGATGATGGGAGAATTTGATCCAGCTGCGTTTTGTGAATGATATACAGTGATGGTTATAGGAAGGTGCAGAGGTTGCAAATTTAACGATCTTATTGTAACAAGATTGTAATTTGTTTTTTAGTGTGATTTGGAGGTTTGTAAATATAGGTGCACTATATAATATGACGGGAGGAGGTAGGTATTAGCCAGTGTCAATTTGGTGGTTGTATTTATACATTTCTTGTGGTAGTAGAGCATACCTAGTTTGCAGTAGGTTTGTTTTATTACAATGTTTATGTGCTGTTCACAAGTAACTTTGTTGTCTATAGTAATGCCTAGTAATTTTGCCTGTGAAACAATTTGAATTTCTGTTTTGTTTAGTGAGTATAATTTAAATTCTTTTGGAGGCGGTTTTGATGTAAGTAAGAGGAGTTTTGTTTTGTTAGGGTTGAGTAGTCGGGCACTTGTGAGCCAGGTTTCTAGCAGGTGAAAGCATCTTCCGTTATTTGCCTGACGTCACAACATACATCCCTTTCCCTTTCGTATAGTTATACTTTTATAGTATACTCTTGCACCATGAAGATTTAAAAGAGGGTTTTCTTTGGATTGTTATATTTTTGAATGCAAGAATAATAAAACTATCCTAATGGATGGCTAAATCATAAATTAAATGAAAATTAACCACACTATATGTAATCAGACTAACTCATTTATTCTAAACAAATGAAAAAAACATTAAATGCTTTGGTCAAAAGAAGTAATAATCAGGACTTCACATATACTGTGGTTTATTTTCATATCCTTGAATGTACTGTGCAGGAGCAGTTTAATAAACTAAAGCCACATGCTCCAGGGATCTAAACCTTGTCATAACAATAAACAAAACATGCTGGAGGGATAGGTTCCTGACCCAGAGACACCCCAGACTCTGGAATAGATTGCCCATACATGTCAAGCAGAGTGCCTCTTTGGCCCTCTTCAAAAGGAACCTTGATGATTGGATGGGAGAAAGGAAATTCACCCCGGGGATCACATCAGTCCAGGGAAGTAAATAGTGTGGGAAGAAATAGCCAGGGAATTGTTATGGCTAGGCTTGTATAGGCCCTAGGGCTGATAGCCAAGTACCAACCTATGAACCTATAAAATCTTGTTTTGCTCAGTAGAGTAACTTCTGTTGTGATTAGACAAGACTTTTTTTTTTGAAAATCGAGAGAGCACACATATGATGATGTTTTATATACATTTGTGTTTATTTTCTATTCCCCCACCTCATTTAGCCTTCTGGCTGTTCTCCCAGCTGCTGTGCCCACACAACCCCCAGATCCCCCAGCTGCTCCTACCAGGCTGTTCCCGATATGATGCCAACACTATGTGGGTCTCCAGAGTTGTCAGGGAGTGGACATTACAATGTGCATTTCTAACAGCTGGGGAGCAAAGGATCCTATAATGCTATGCAGGACACAGTATCGGAAATCATCATGTATGTGGTGGTTGGTTAACAGTCCATAGTCATTTCACCCTTCCCAACATGCTGTCATCTCTGTGCTGTTTATTTACGTTAACAATGAGGACTGACCTGAGGACCCATTCAACCCATGTCCTTACAGTAGCCCAGCTCTTAGCCTTCCCATATACCTAGCTGGGTTGTCTTTCTTGCTATTAGCCGCAACCACTGCTAGAGCTCAAAAAGCTCTTTATCTAGCATGCTTCTCCCCTCCCCCCAGATGAGAACATCCATTCCTTCTGACTGCATGCCCGCGGAATCAAGAGCCTGAGCCAGTACTCAAACTTAGGTCTTCCAGGCATTAATGTTTTTTTTTTTTCTGCATCTGTGAAGTGTTGAAAACATTTGCCATGAAAATGAAAAAGGACTATGACTTGCTGGCATATGCATTTAAACTGAAATAGATTTTGTGCCCAGGTAAGGGTAGCTTCACAGAGTATGCAAGATCAAGATAAACAGAAATGAATTAGTCAATGTTTAGAATTTTGTAATATCTTGAGCAAGGTAAATATTACTGTGCTCTGGTAATTTGTACCGATGATAGGGAAAGCATTTTAGTAATTTTAGATCTTTCAGTTAAGACTGCTAAAGGTAATGTTATTGTAGCTTTTCTAATATTGATGGTAATATCTGTTTGCTTTTAGTTAGTCATCTCTTGGGCACAGTAATTACTTCTTGTTTATGGAACAACTGAAATTTTTGGCCAATGTTAGCACAGTAAGGGGTGCTTTCTTGTACAACAGTTTTATCCTGTCTTTTGAAAATACACTGTATTCTTGGCCTGTCAGCTTCCATAAGCAGTAAACTTGCTCATTCTCCTAACTGCAATTGCTTTGCTTGCTCTTTCTACTATGCATCACTGAATGATTGTTCAGACATTTGGGAAGGGTCCCATCTTACCATCCCTCCCTTCCATCCAGTCAAGGCCATATCTGTGGTGGGATAAAATGGGAGGCAATCATAGGCACAAGCTGCTGGGAAACGATCAGCATTGCAGAAGAAGTGCCTAGTGGTCCCTGCAATCAGTAGCATTCTCTTTTACTGGACAGCTGAAAGCAAATGCAATATCAGTAGTCATTTAAACAGCTATGATCATGGCTGCTTAGATAATCTGCTGGTAATGTAGAGTGTGTGTGTGTGTGTGTGTGTGTGTGTGTGTGTGTGTTAGTATTTGTGTCTGTATTGGAGAGAGAGAGAGAGAGAGAGACGTGTATATATAAATACACCACATATATAAAACACACACATAGGGTAAGCATTGCATTTATAAATGTAAAATGCTACTAGACTAAAAGGAAACCCAGATGTGTGCCATTGTTTACAGTGCAAACGCACACACACACACACACACACACACACACACACACACACACACACACACACACACACACACACGCACACACACACACACACAGTAGCTCTCACCTTCTTAGCATAATTCTCATGGACAAAGCTAAAAATAATGATGGTGGCAAAAGATCAAAATCAGAGGCACAAAATAAATACTGCTCTTCTTTTGGCTGCTCCCATTAGGGGTCTCTACAGCAGATCAACAGTTTCCATTTCTTCCTGTCCTCTGCATCTTGCTCTGCCACACCAACCACCTGCATGTCCTCTCTCACCACATCCATAAACCTTATCTTAGGCCTTCCTCTTTTCCTGTTACCTGGCAGCTTCATCCTTAGCATGTTTTTCCCAATATACTCTGCATCCCTCCTCAGCACATGTCCAAACCAACATAATCTTGCCTCTCTAGCTTTGTCTCCAAACCTTCTAACCTGGGCTGACCTTCTAATATACTTATTCCTAATCCTGTCCATCCTCGTCACACCCAGTGCAAATCTTAACATCTTCAACTCTGCCACGTCAAGCTCTGACTCCTGCCTTTTTGTCAATGCCACTGTCTCCAACCCATATAACATAGCTGGTCTCACTATCCTCTTGTAGACCTTCCCTTTCACTCTTACTGGTAATTGTCTGTCACAAATCACTAATGACAATCTTCTCCACCCACTCCATCCTGCCTGTACTCTCTTCATCACCTCTCTTCCACACTCACCATTACTCTGAACTGTTGATCCCAAGTATTTACACTCATCCACCTTCACCACCTCTACTCCCTGCATCCTCACCATTCCTCTATCCTCCATCTCATTCACACACATATATTCTGTCTTAGTCCTGCTGACCTTCATTTCTTTCCTCTCTAGAGCATATTGCCACCTCTCCAGGGTCTCCTCCACCTGTTCCCTACTCTCACTACAGATCACAATGTCATCTGTAAACATCATAGTCCACGGGGACTCCTGTATGATCTTGTCCATCAACCTGTCCATCACCATTGCAAATAAGAAAGGGCTCAGAGCTGATCCTTGATGTAATCCCACCTCCACCTTAAATGCATCCATCACTCTCACCACAGACCTCACTGCTGTCACACTACCCTGGTACATATCCTGTACCACTCTTACATACTTCTCTGACACTCCTGACTTCCTCATACAATACCACAACTCCTCTCTAGGCACCCTGTCATATGCTTTTTCTAAATCCACAAAGACACAATGCAACTCCTTCTAACCTTCTCTGTACTTCTCCATCAACACTCTCAGAGCAAACATCACATCTGTAGTGCTCTTTCCTGGCATGAAACCATACTGCTGATCACTAATCATCACCTCCCTTCTTAACCTAGCTTCAACTACTCTTTCCCATAACTTCATGCTGTGGCTGAGCAATTTAATCCCTCTGTAGTTACTACAGCTCTGCACATCACCTTTATTCTTATAAATTGGTACCAAAACACTTTTTCTCCATTCCTCAGGCATCCTCTCACTTTCCAAGATTTCATTAAACAATCTAGTTAAAAACTCCACTGCCATTTCACCTAAACACCTCCATGCTTCCACAGGTATGTCATCTGGACCAACAGCCTTTCCGTTCTTCATCCTCTTCATAGCTATTCTTACTTCCTCCTTGCTAATCCACTGCACTTCATGATTCACTATCCGCACATCATCCAACCTTCTCTCCCTCTCATTCTCTTCATTCATTAGCCCCTCAATGTACTCTTTCCATCTGATCAACACACTCTCCTCACTTGTGAGTAAGTTTCCCTCATTATCCTTTATCACCCTTACCTGTTGCACATCTTAACTAGCTCGGTCCCTCTGTCTAGCCAATCGGTACAGGTCCTTAAACGCTGCTCTTCTGTACTCCAAATTCCAAATGATGCTGGAATAACAGGGTTTGCATTGTTATATGTTTTCTGAAGGATATGTCTGACATTCGAATGCTACCCTTCATTATACACACACACACACACACACACACACACACACACACACACACACACACACACACACACACACACATAAAATGTAAGTAGAATACTGGGGTATCAGTCGCAATTGCGACACACTCTTAAAAGGTTCATTGTAAATAAAGGTATCTTTGCAGTTTAGCAACATGGAGTAAAGTTCTATTAGCCTATTTCTTAAAAACAGCAGGAATTCCTGAAAAAAAAACCCAGTGTCTTTCAGAAAACTTTTTTGAATTCTGCAGAGCATCTACCTGTCAAGATTTGTAGGACTACTCCATTTATATTTATCAACTGCCTAATTCAATGGTTACAGGCAATGCATGAAGGACATTATGACTGGGAACTGCTCTCTGAAAAAGAAAAACACTGTAAGAGCAGCAGGACTATAAAATAATTAGTCTTTTCAAACCTCTCAACAGTGGAGAAAATGTTTTTATATTCACATTGCATGTCCGGTATATTTTTAAGCATAACGTTGATCTGGGCCTCCACCTTAACTATGTTTTCTTTGACCTGTATTCCTTGACTTGTATTATTTTTATTAAGTAATTTTAAAAATTCAAGTGCAGCATTATTAAACCACACAGTAAGCTTCTGAAAAAAATGAGTCATTGGCAGTAATCCCATTTGGACATTTAAAAAAAACATAGCCCTTTAGGGACTATGCCTAATTCAATGCAGTGTTCAAAGTATCTACTTTCAATTATGAGTGCACAATATTTCTTTAAACTTTTTCAAGTTCTATCAACAGCCCCCTTCAGCTCATATTTAAGTAAATGTCCAGTTTGTAGCTGCACACCTTGTAAAAAGTGATCATAATTCAGGCTTAAAATCACAGTTACATCTCTGAAACATTGTTGTTCTTTCAAGGTAGGGAATGTGGCAGGTATCTGATTACCTTCAATTATTGTCCTTCAGTCTTCATCGGAACTGCATGACCCATTTGTAGTACTCACCACATGTATTTTCTCCTTTGTTAAGACTTCCAAAGACTTCTGCATCTCTCCTAGAGTATTTAACAAAACCCAGAACATACTTTTTTGACTGTCCGGTACTGGGTGGATAGTTAAATCCATTAGTTCATCCCTACTAGCGCTCCACATTGAGCAGTCTTAAAAATCCAGCCAAACCAACAAAAATAAGACTAGATTCAAAAGTGGTAACACTATATTACCAAAAGCAAAAAAAAAATACTGTAAGTACAGCAGGACTACAATAGAATTAGTCTTTTCGAACCTCTCAACAGTGGAGAAAATGTTTTCATATTCACATTGCATGCCCGGTATATTTTTAAACATAACATTGATCTGGGCATCCACCTTAACTATGTTTTCTTTGACCTGCATTGCTTGACTTGTATTATTTTTAATAAGTAATTTTAAAAGTTCAGGTCCAGCATTATTAAAAAACTCTGTAAGCTTCTGAAAAAAAATGAGTCATTGGCAATAATCCCATTTGGACATTTTGCAAGGTAATGTATAGGATTGGGGTTAGGTGTAGTGGCAGATTGTCAGGCTTAGTGTTAGTACACAAGTAAGAATGGACAGGGTTCTTCACCATATGAAGGGTTTGAGTATACTAAAAGGGTATGATGTAATTTGTAGGGTCTTGCTCTCAGCTGAGCACACTGAATAATAATTAACTGAACGATATCTTTGTGATTGATGCACCACTATCCGTTATTGATAAAAGATAGTCTTTATTGAAATATGTCTGCAGTTGTTGACCCCAAGGACATGTGGGAGGTGTATTTACCTCTTAAAACCATTCCTTACTTCTATGGTGTTCAGTTGGTGTTGATGAGAACTTTACGTAGTTCTCAGCCTCATGGTCATAATTCTCAGCCTCGAAGCATTAAAAAAATCATACCACTGGCCTTTAAAAATATTAACAGAAAGAAAGAAAGAAAGCCACTTTCTTATTTTTAACAATAGAAAGTCTTTATATACTAGACCCTGTATAGTTAGTAAAGGTGAACCTTTTATAGGCTTAGTTTATGTATTTAACAAAGTGTGTATCTGTGAACATTCCTGACTTTATGAGGAACATCAATAAGCTAGGAGCAAGACTAAATGTTAAGGTGAAAAACATAGTGCTGTACCTAAATCATACCAGTTGAGGGATATACTCATGGCACAAAAGTGCCAGGAATGTGCTCAGGATGTGAGAGGTATTATATGGGGCACTCCTACTGTAGTAAACTCAGGACATTGCAGTCTTCTAAATTCAAGTATTTCCAGTGATAGGTAGACTGTTATTTTTAGTGGAATAGAGATTCCATGTCATTTGCGTGGACTCATATGTGATGCATGCAGGTCATAGACAGCTAAGATCAGCTCTCAGTCCCATAAATACCTATCAACAACATCCAGGTTAGTGATCTGATCCAGCTAGAGTCTTTGGGAATGCGCATCCATCTGCCTTCTCACCTCAAGGCATGTAACAGGTGGTGTTACCTCCTGAGGCATCACCATATTCATCTACAGGATGGTAGCTGCCAGTAATGCAAGCATTATTTTGGTTCACTATCTTCCCTTGTGCAATAATGTAATAGTCAAGTTGTGAGAGGTCTGTTAGTTTTTACACCAACTTTTAAAACTACTGGGGCTTTCAGAAAGCTTTTGTAAATATGCTTTGTCTGCAAGACAACAATGCTTGATTGTGCATTTATTCATCTGCATAATCATTTAGAGGACTTTTTTTGAATTGCTAATATTCTAAAACTTCTGCAAATTTCACATAGCACCTTAGCCCAAGCGTAAATTGTTTTGAAATCTGGGGAACAGTATTTCTAGTTACTTCAGTCTTCCTTGCAGGATATATACATTTCTCTATCATGAATGGCACTCCCTGTTTTTCATTCAAGTATGCCTCTTCACATCCCATGACAAAGGTTAGCTCTAACTGTTACTTGAAATACGAGTTCCTTGTTACTCTTATCACATTGAAATAACCCACTACTACTTACTTTCAAGTGCATCAGCTACAGTTGTATACAGTATTTGTGTAACCTTCCTTGTTTCAGTAAAGCAAGCAAATCTTTGTCTGCTCTTCAAACAGATTGATATCAACTGTGCCCTCCTTCTTCTGAATGTTATGTGACAGAAAGAAGAAGCCCTGTGCCTTGTGGCCACCAAGGGACTAGATCAAAGTTTTACTAAGGATGGCAATGTAACCAAGATGCTTAGCCTATTTAGAGGACAATACAACATTTCACCCAAACACATTTTACTTCTGATTTAGAATAACAAAGAAGTCTAAGATTTAAGCAGGCCCCACCTAAACTCATGAAACTTCCCAAGCAGCCTTTAGGATTATCCTACCTCTTCAAAAATAAATTAAAATAAATGACTGAATGAATTAATGAATGAATAAACAAACAAACAAACAAACAAATAAATAAATAAATAATCATTTTTATTTTTCTCCATTGTCCCCCAAATCCCACAAAGGGCATATTTCAAGTCCTCATGTCAATAGGCACAGGAAGATCTCATTTTCTGCTTCCAGTTTCTTAGACACACAGCTTTCGTTAACCATGTCATCCCAGTTATGTCATATTTAGCATTTATGTGCCTTACCTCTGGATAGTCCCCTTAATATACATTTTGGGAATAAAATAATCCCCATAAAGGTCAATAGATTTAATGATCTGATACTTTGCTCCCACCATACACTCACTATCCCAGAAACACGTGCAAAGGCATCATGGGGGCATTGAGACATCTAAACCTATGTTATGCTGACTATCCTGTATTACAGAGCTTAGATGAGGTATAATACATATTTAGGGAGATGTATCATTGCATGTTTGGGAACTGGGAAGTAATGAATATTCGGGCACACACTATCCCTTTTATTTAGATCTCTACAAAGGGTCCCCTCCTAATACATTCTCTCCATAGGTTTACTCATCCATGATCAGGATATTAACAGTTTACATATCTGGGACAAATTCTGATTAAACTATACCTTCTTAAGACTTTCTCTAAAGACAACCACACCAATTGTTCCCAGACATTATTTAGCTAGCTGGTTTCTCAAGATTCCCCCTTAACTGTATCAGTTTAAAGATACTTAGATCTGACAAAACATCATCATGTCTGAGTTTAACTTTACCATCTTGTCTACTTATTTTCTCATTATATCTTTCAGCCAGGCCTTGAAAGTGTGCAACTATACTACTTGAAATTAAAGCTGCACCTCAGTCCTTATGCCTGGGCCAGATGCTGCATTATCATCCGAATGAAGGATAAACTCCTCCTTCACTCTCTTAACACTTCTTTCACTGAGGGTTGTGCAGCCAGAGGAGCAATCTTAGCTGGTTTCCTTTGCAGAAGACTTTCTACCACCCTTCCTAAGCCAATCAACAATAAGACCTCCATTTTCATCCATGATGGCAAATAAGGGTCTCTTACCTTCTCCCCTTCTGACCATCAAAAATTGAGGTAAAATATTCACAGAAAGGTCAGGATCGGAACCTTCTAGATTCCCTACAACCTTTTTAATTTAATTTAATATTTCTTCCTTAGATGCATTTTGTCCAGCAAAACACCACAGTCAGTTCTTGGATCTTAGTAAATCATCTCTGTTTCATTACATAGGGAGACAGTATATATAGCAGTCTGAAGATCATTTTCATTTTAAGTGTCCATAGATATGTTGCAAAATTGAATGACTAAACTCTTCATCAAAACATATCCACCCAGCCTTTTCTAGAAGAGGTACAAAAGGTTACCTCCACCCCTCACTCAAGAAATCTAGATAATCAAAAATCTTGTGAAAGTGATCCAGGAAATAGCTACCTGAAATATATCATACCAGTTCCACTGAGCTTACTAGTGACAGCACTTTCTCAAGCCCCTTTGCCAAAAAATGAATCAGTATGGGCAGCAACTGTCCATCTCACCATACCTCTCAACTTCTTAGAGCAAGAAATCTGAACAAAGCCATAAATCTTGGGGGGACAATGGCCCAAAACCCCATGTGTAAAAATGGGAAAAGGGGGGGGTTGAGGATGGATAGATGAAAATGCCCCAAAACAGAGACACTTTTTAAATATTGTCCTACTAACTTAGAAAGTTAATAGAATAACATGTTTTGCATTAGCATGAACTTTTTAAGGGTATGAAGTTTGAAATTAAAATGTTTGCCATTATTTTCTGACTTCAACTCTCAATGATTTGCCAATGATTTGCCATAAAACCACAATTTTATGAGAAACTGACCAAATATAAGAGGCAAAATTCTGGACATTCTGTGAAAATCTGTACAGTTGAGAGGTATGCATTTCACATGTTGACTTCACTGGTTTTGTGATATGAGAAACGCACACATCAAAGAAATTGGGAATGATGAAGCTCATCTAGAATAACGTAGTTGAAGAGAAGTCACCAAGTATTGCCAAAGTTTGCCTTTGGCTCCTGACTAATGCTGCCTATGAGGCCATCTGGATCTGCAGCCTTTCTCAGGACAACCTGCCAATGACTTGGGCAACTCCCTCCTCCTTCTTTAAGATAACTCTAGACCAAGCATAAACTCATATGACAAAAAGACTTAAATGGGCACTGTCAAAGGAAAAAACTTCAAAGACCAATACACGTAAGGTTCAGTTAAGGTATATTTATTTACTTGTCACAAGGAGACAAAAACATGCAAATACAAGGATTTGTCTAACTACTAACAGGAAGTATGTTTATTCTTATACTGTTTTACAAGACATGGCATTCTATGGCTGACGTAATCAAACACAACTTTCAGTATTGTTCTATAGCAGATGCTACTCAGATTTTCTGCTGACATGACTAGATTTGTGAGAAACTTTTGAGAAAAACAACCTGGCCTTGGTGGGCTCTAATTTGTTTACAAGCTTCCATTGTACAGTGTTACATTTCAAGGTACTCTTCTAATTCAGATACAAGCAAATGCTGATTGCAGTTCATATTTTCAAACAGGTTTTGTCCTAATTATCTATAGCTTCTACAGCTGTGTATTTTCTCACAGCACAAATGGAACTTCTTGTCTAAGCTTCATACAAGTAGTATTGTCCTTTTCATTATTTTCCTAACATAAGCATAAATCATCTGCTTCTCAGTAAATTTCCAAGGCACAAGCAAGATTTTAGCTAACAATACAAGGTCAGAAAGCATCTGCAGTTTGTACAGATTTATGCAGTATGAAATAGAATAAATGTGTTAACCCTTTTCAAGCTCTAAATGCACTGAGCATATTACTAATACACACATTAATACATATTTTTCTGACATTTCCCCCCTTTTAATACTTTTATTCTACTTTCAAAATAAGCATAAACAGTTTGTTTTCTTCTCCTAACCTCTTCCACTCAGGATTTTCAGTTAAGAGAGTCATTCAGTTTAAACTTATGAAAGCATTTTCAATCTTTTAACAGTTCTTCAAACTCAGCACTTTGATATAAGGTTTCAGAAACTGACATGTCTATAAGGTCTTTAATCAGTCTTTTCATGCAGGGGATGCCACAACAAACACATACTCCCAGTAGGAGCATTCCTACACAAATGGCAATCAGGATGTTCATTAGGATGGTACCCCACCCCCCCAAACCATTTCTGGAAAAAGTCCATCAGTGGGTTTGGGCCTGGTTTGGTCATGGTCGACACTTGCTGAATTACCTCAAGATGATTTCTATCTCGTGTTTATGGTCAGGAATATATGAACAGCATTCTTCTTGGATTAAAGCGCAAGTACCACCTCTCGCCGCTAGGGTGAAGTCAAGAGCCATGCAGTTCTGAAGCACTACAGTTCTCATAAAATTCAGTTCATCGGTCACCAATTTGTGAGTGGAAAAAGTTGCATTACTCATTACTTCGAGAAGTTTTGACAGTTTTCTCAGCTCCCAGATCGATTTCACTGCTCCATATACAGGTGATATGCCTGCCCACCATATAACGCTATCACTCAAGTCCATATGTGTCAGTCCTTTGCCTATGGAATGATGGTCTTTCCAATGCACATCGATTTGTCCCACTGGATTTACAGGTTTCTTGATGACCTCTCGGACATTTCGAATGTTTCCTCGAGGCAAAACTGCAGTGTGTCGTATGGCCGGAACCAGGTAACCCAAAAAACAGCTGCCAGACCAATTCTCAGGTAATCATTTGTATGCCTTTCTACCACACACAAAGTAACAATCCTCTACTTTAGTAGTAACTTTGCTATGAATATACACTTGCCCTGCATGAAACATTTTTCTATCTATTATAGACAGTTGTTTATAAAGAACAGAATTAAGTTTTACTTCGTGTTTTATACATCAATCCAAGAAATTAATCATAGTTTGTATTACAATAAAGATCTACATTGTTACCTTTAGTGTAACATTTATAAGGAACAGTCACATTGCAATTGTTCCAACCCACCTGAACAGTATCATTTTTATAAAAACACACAGTTCCCTTTTGTGAAACAGACAAGTGCAATGCTATTTTATCTTGTGATGTAATGTTTGAGGTATCATAAATCAAGTTCTCCCATGTCTCATTGACCCCTAGGGGGACTGTAGTCATTAATAACCCCCGTATGCTGTTGGCTAAGCTGTGCAAATCCAGCAATTTGAAATATTGAAAGTCTCGGCATACACATATTTAATTGCCTGGTAAGTGTTAAAGTTTGGATGTCAGTCAATGAGTAACGCTTCACGTTTATTCAGTTCAGTCTGTGTGGCTGGGAAAAGGAAAGGCCACAACAAAAAGATTATTGTCACCAGTACAGTTAACAGGATGATTATGCAATACTTCTGAGGAAAGGGTTGTTCTGCATTCCTGTTTCTTTTGGACTCTATCATTTTTACTCTTGGCATGTGACAAGGTTTTTGTCCATTTCAAAGTTCTTGACTAATTTACAGTGCGTCAGGTGGATCCAGGAGGCGAGCTCCGCTATCTTGGCTGCAGTGGGTGTTGACAGAAGCACTTGATATGGACTTTCCCACTTTGGTGATGCCCAATTCTTCCTCTTTACTGTCTTCACACAAGCCCAAGTTCCGGGGGACACTGCCACTTCTGACGGTCTGGTTCGTTCTTTATCTGAAACAGAATTTGACTGCAACAAATGTTTAGAATTTAACAAGTTTCGCATGTACTCAGCTAGTGTACTGTCAGCTTCCTGATCTGCGGGCATGAGAGATTTCCACTGAGGTATATAATAAGCCCTTCCAAATAACTTTTCAAAAGGAGTCAATCCTTTTGCATTTGGAACAGTTCTCATGCTCAACAGTGCCAGGGGCAGACAGTACACCCAATTTCTCTGTGTTTCTACTATTAACTTCCTTAGCTTATTCTTTAAAATCCCATTATGCCTCTCTACTAGCCCTGCAGATTGTGGGTGATACGCACAATGATTTTTTAAAGAAATACCAAAATGTCTACTTAACTGTTGTATGGTCTGGTTTACAAAGTGTGTGCCGTTGTCACTGTAGATCCTTTCCAGAATGCCGAATCTAGGGATGATTTCTTTAACAAGGACTTTGGCCACAGTTGCTGCGTCTGGATTTTTAGTCGGAAAGGCTTCCACCCATCTGGAAAACATATCTACAATGGCAAGGCAATGCTTCTTATTTTCACATTTATTCAACTCTATGAAATCCATACAGATAGTGTGAAATGGATACGGTGGTGTAGGGAAACTCCCTTGCTTGGGTTTAATGCCCCTTGTGCATGATGTTTATTACAAACATGGCACATCTAACAACATTTTTAGTATAATTTAAGAATCCATATGTCGTGAACACTTGGTTCACCAGCTGTACCATCCCCCCTGTTGAGACATGGCACTGCCCATGGCTCAACAAAGCTGCATATCTAAACAAATTAGACGGCAATATCGGTTTCCCTTCTTTAGAGATGTACAGCCCCTTTTCGAGAATTGCTCCTTGTTTTACCCATCTTTGTTTTTCAACTTGCATAGTAAGTGTCTGCATTGTCTTTAACATTTCTAAGTCTAAAATCTCAGAGGGTTGTAATTCCTCATTCAAAAGAAATACTTCTGAAGCTGCCTGCTTTGCAGCTGTATCAGCTCTCGCATTACCTTTTGAAATCCTGTCCTGTTGCTTGGTATGAGCTGTGCATTTACAAATAGCTACTTTCTGAGGTAACTGAATAGATTCTAAAAGATCTAAAATAAACTGTGCATGATTGATTGGTTTGCCAGTAGATGTTATCATTCCTCGATTTTTTCCACTGTTGCGCAAAAACATGTACAGTAGAAAAAGCATACTAGCTGTCAGTAAAAATGTTCACACATTTACCCTTTGCTAAGTTACATGCCCATGTCAAGGCAATCAATTCTGCTGCCTGTGCAGATAAATTGTGTGGTAAAGATTTTGCTTCTGTAATCTCAATATCAGAAACTACTGCATATCCTACTAGGTTCTGTCCAGCAGGACCCCTTTTGCATGAGCCATCCACGTAGTATGTCACCTCGGCATCATCCAAGGGAACATCTGTACGGTCTTTTCTAGGCAGTGTGTTTTGCTCAATCACCTGCAGGCAGCTGTGTGGTGTGCCATCTGTAGGGGTTGGGAGCAAGGTAGAAGGGTTCAAAGTCATACATCGTTCAATTGTCATATGAGGTTGGCTCAACAATATAGTCATACAGGAAAGATGCCTAGCAGGGGAAAGATATGCTACCTTCTCTTGCAATAAAATAATCGCGACTGCATGAGGCACTCTCAATGTGAGAGGGTGGAACAAAACTACTGAGGCCGAAGCCTGTACTGCCATTGCAGCTGCAACTACTGCTTGTACACAGTGAGGTAAAGACCATGCCACTGGGTCCAGTTATGATGAATAATAAGCAATAGGGCGTTGCTTGCCCCCATGCTGCTGTGTTAACACTGATGTCATATAACCTTGCTTACAATCTACAGTTTGGAAAAAACATTTATGATAGTTTGGTAATCCCAAAACTAATGAGGACGCTATTAACTGTTTCAGTTTGCAGAAAGCAGATTCTGCTTCTGGTGTCCATTGTAATAAATCCTGTGCTGCCATAGGCTTTTTATAAATCAGGTTAGTCAATGGTGCAGATTCCAAGGCATAGTTTGGAATCCAACTCCGACAAAAATTAGTTGTACCCGGGAAGGACATCATTTCCTTCTTGGTAGTGGGTTTTGGTGCTTGCAAAATCGCTACTTTTCTGTCCTCATCTAATGTCCTACCTCCCTTGGATATTATATATCCTAGGTATTTAACTTGTTTTTTTCCAAAGCTGCAGTTTATTTTTGTTTACTTTATGTCCTTCAGTGGTTAAAAATTGTAATAGCGCTATGGTGTCTTCTTTACAATCTTGCTGGGTGGGGGACGCCAGCAGGATATCATCAACATAAAGCAAAATCTGGCTACCTCTTGGTGGAGTAAATCCCACCAAGTTGCTTGCCATTTCTTGTGAGAATATTGTTGGACTTTCACAATATCCCTGTGGTAGTCACGTATATGTATACCCTTTCCCCTGAAATGTGAATGCAAACCAATACTGGCTGTCAGGGGGTATCGGTATCGAGAAGAACGCATTGCTGATATCTACCACAGAAAAATATTTCTGTTGAGGTTTTAAATCATTCAACAGGGTGTGTGGGTCTGGCACCGTAGGTGCCCTTGGTATTACTGCATCATTTACAGCTTGTAAATCTTGGACCATACGCCACTCTCCATTCGCTTTCTTAACAGGAAATAAGGATGTGTTTCATGGTGAATCAGGAGATTCCACCAGCACCCCTTCCTTAAGTAAAGCTGCTATAATAGGTTTGATTCCTACCTCTGCATCTTTTTTTAAGGGATACTGTCTTTTTTGTGGTCTAAATGCTGACTTTGGCATAACAGTAACTGGTCCCGCTGTACGAATAAGTCCTACATCTGATTTTCCTGTTGACCAGAGAGTTTCTGGTATATTCTGTAAGGCATTCTCTTCCTCCTTAAATAGGAGTGCTAATCAGCTGTCCTTGCTAGACTGCAAGTGTACAGCTTGGTGGGTCTGAGTTATCCAATTCAGCTTCTGCATTTGTATTCCCTGTTCTGACAGTTCTAACTCTATCTGTTTTTCCCCTCTCATGACTTTCTCTCCTAAGTCTACCCATTTTACATTCTTGTCCTTAGTTAAGCTAACATGTGGTAATCGATTAGATTTATAGAGTGAAAAAAACTCCTGGGGCAATGAACAGCTGGCTACACTGTTCCCTTATGTGTCCCAGTACAGATTATGTAATATCAATCTGTTTGCATGACTTCTAAACAATTCTTGCTCATATTCCTTATCAGGTCCTGGTGTGTTACAATAATACAGAGTACAGTGCAACAAATGCTGTTTATCAATGTCAAGGGAGGGGAATTTGCTGATGGCTATATTCATCAATTCTTCAGTCACTGCCCCTGGACCAGTCGTAACCAAGTCCTGGCTGTACCAATAAAACATTTTACCCTCCGTTTACACTGCAAAGGTATCAATTTGTCACTGTGCTTCCATACCCTGCATAGTCGGAACTACTGCTATACCAAATAGCTGCATAAGGTCTCTGCCCAAGAGGTTTACTGGGCATTTTGCAGAAACAACAATTTTGCTTTTCTGGGTCAATCCTGAAACAGGATCAGTTATCACAATATTATGGGAGAGGGGCTCCCGATACAGCTGTCCATTAGCTGCTTTCACTAATATGTAATCAGGTGACTCTGAGTTCTCTGGCAGTTTGGAGGGATGTATCAGAGTCTGTGATGCCCCTGAGTCACACAAGAATCTGACTTACTCCCTTCTACCAGGAGTGTAACTTCTGGTTTTGTGTCTGCTAAATAGAGCTCTAAGCTCAATAAAGCCAAATCTAATATTTCATTTTCTTCACTATCCGTGACTTCCTGCACTTCCTCTATTTCTTCTGCCACTCCCTCTATTACATTCTCATTCATCCCTTCTCTGCTATCCCCTTCTAGTGATTCCTGACTATCATATAGTCAGTCCTCACCCTCCTTATTTTCCGTGGTTGCTTTCTTGTTTTTCTTGCAATCCCTTGCCAAGTGTCCCTTCTCACCGCATTTAAAACATTCACCCCTTTTCTTTCACCCTTCAAAGTCCTCTGATTGCTGATCAGATTGTTTGTTTCCCTGGGCATTTCTCTTGCCATTTTTCCTGGACTGTACTACATATACTTCTGCTCCATCTTCTTCAGAAAATACTTGGGCTTTCTTTTTCTTTTTGCTATTAAAATGCCTTTCGGCATGCCTAGCATATTCAAGTAATGACTGCAACCTGCTTGTATGATGATCTACCATGTGCTTTGTAATAAAGCTGCTTATGGGTGCAATACTGCCTTTCAAAAATGCATTCTTTAAGCTACTGCTCATATGGGGAATTGTGTGTCTGATCTTCAGGAACCTGCATTCCACAATGGTTATTAAAACATTCCAATAGTCTGGCATAATATCTGTCAATAGTTTCACCTTCCTGTTGGATGCATTGATTAATGCAAGTCCAGTCTGCCCTAGGCTTCCATTTCTCAGAGATTCGGTCTGTAAGACCTTTCACTCTGTTGTCTAATTCTGCACTACTATGTGGGAGGGGCCTGAGCGCAGCGTCACGGGGATTCCAGTCACCACTAATCATGTGCCAATCTGGTCCCACAATTTGTCTGACTACTTTTTCTAGCTCTTCGTTTAAATTATAACTTAGCCTCATTCCTTGCAAATCTTCTAAGAACTTTCTAAAGTTAACTTTTGGATGGGGAATTCCCTCAGTGGCTTTCCGGATGTCTTCCGGAGTCCAGGGTCTATACACTAGAATAGTTGGGTCCTGACCTTCTTGCCCTGCCTGAGGATTAGGCACTTCTATAAGTGGGCATATTTCTTCTTCACTCATAAATTGTGAATTTCTACCCATTTGATATAATTCAATGTCCCCTTTTGAGTTTCCTGCCCATGTTCGAGACCTGGTCTCGACGGGATCTCTAATAAACAGTTTCGCTTTTGTAGTGTCTCTACTTACAGTGACAGCAGGATATGGCAGGGGTGGACTAACTTGTTCACTTGCCTCATATTCTGGTAAGGGAGGCGGAGGGGCTGACGCTATTACTAAGTTATTGTCCTCCTTATCTAAAAACATTGCTTTTGAATTACTACTCTTTTGTTCCCTTCGGTTTACTTCCTCAATCCACCTCTGTGCCTGAGGAATTCCTAATTGACGTTGCTTTTTTACTCGACCTCTAGAATCGGTTTTAAGCTGTTTGACAAGTTTGACAAGTGAGGATTTTTCTAATTTACCATCAAATTCATACTTAACCCATTTTGAGTAGTATTTAATATTATCAGCACGCTGTGACTGCATGTATTTAGCGTCTTTGGTTAACGGCGGATTTTGGGATCTTTTTGTACAATTATTACTCATTTTGTTCTACCCTTTTAATCATTACGTAACTCCTTATTTTTAACGTGGTACCACGGATTTTGTTATAGTCTCTTCAGAATGACTGCCTACCTGCTCAGTTTCCCTGATCTATGACAAGACAGTAATCTTTTTGACCCTGACTTGTATAAACAAAGTCTTAACAAAATAAATACAAATCTAGTCCCTGATCTAAAACAGAAAAAAGTAGATTCACCTTACCTGAACCTTTGTGATTGATCACCTGGTTCGAGTAAACCCTTCCTTCAGTCGCAGATCAGAAAGTGGCTGGCCTCTTTTGTACGACAAATCAGTCGAAGGGCTTTTCAACTAAGAAGAACCGATGTGGTTTCTTCCCCGTACGGTTTCTAGCCACCTGGCCTGCCTGATCCGAGGCGAAGTGAGGATTTCCGGGCCGAAGGACCAATCTGTCAAAGGAAAAAACTTCAAAGACCAATACACGTAAGGTTCAGTTAAGGTATATTTATTTACTTGCTGCAAGGAGACAAAAACATGCAAATACAAGGATTTGTCTACCTACTAACAGGAAGTACATTTATTCTTATACTGTTTTACAAGACATGGCCTTCTATGGCTGACGTAATCAAACACAACTTTCAGTATTGTTCTACAGCAGATGTTACTCAGATTTTCTGCTGACATGACTAGATTTGTGAGAAACTTTTGAGAAAAACAACCTGGCCTTGGTGGGCTCTAATTCGTTTACAAGCTTCCATTGTACAGTGTTACATTTCAAGGTACTCTTCTAATTGAGATACAAGCAAAAGCTGATTGCAGTTCATATTTTCAAACAGGCTTTGTCCTAATTATCTATAGCTTCTACAGCTGTGTATTTTCTCACAGCACAAACGGAACTTCTTGTCTAAGCTTCATACAAGTAGTATTGTTCTATTCATTATTTTCCTAACATAAGCAGAAATCATCTGCTTCTCAGTAAATTTCCAAGGCACAAGCAAGATTTTAGCTAACAATACAAGGTCAGAAAGCATCTGCAGTTTGTACAGATTTATGCAGTATGAAATAGAATAAATGTGTTAACCCTTTTCAAGCTCTAAATGCACTGAGCATATTACTAATGCACACATTAATACATATTTTTCTGACAGGCACTGTTTAAAGACTGCTTGAGTTATCCCTGTAACACCCAGGGCAGTCTATTACACTCTAGGAATCAGTGGCCTGTATCATCATCATCGGCATCATCATCATCAACATCAGCCCCTTTTTCCCATTTTCTACAATGGTTCAGGGTATTGTCAACTGTAGCCATCTCTCTTGATTCAATGCCACACTCCTGCCTTCTTTGACACTCATGCCTGACTGTCACAGATCTTCTCTCACACAATCCATCCACCTCTTTGCTGGACGTCCTAGTTTCCTCTTAGCTTCTTTCTGTCTGACCCAAATCTTCTTCACCAGATTATCTGCTGCTTTTTGCACATGTGCTGGAACCACTGTAATCTGTTCTCTGTGATCTTTTCTGCAATTGGGGCTACTTTGGCTTCTGCTCTTATGTCCTCATTTCTTCGTCTATCCCACAGTGTGCATCCTACCACCCTTACCAGGCACTTAATTTCCATCACCTCTAGGTTCCTCATCTGCTCTGACTTCACTGCCCACGTTTCTGTAGCATACAGTAGTACTGGTCGCACCACTGTCTTATACATCTTACTTTTCAGCTTCATTGACATTCTTCTCTCATTCACTACACCTGACACTCTATGGCAGTTGACTGCTGCCCTCTGATTCTAGCTTTGACATCTTCATTCAGACTTCCCTTCTCCTCAATGATCCCTCCCAGATACTTGAAGGTATTAACCTGTTCCACTATCTTCACTTCTATCTCAATTCTCAGCTTCTTCTGATTTCCCAATTTGCTACCATTACCACTATCTTATCTGTGCTTAATTTCATCCCATGTGCCTTCAGTTTTGCATTCCATTCCCTATCCTTTGTGAAGTTCTTGCTCAGAGTCTGCCTGTAATGCCACATCATCTGCATACAGACTGAACACTGTTTGTACTTGAGTCATTGGGTCCTTGTACACAGCCTGCATTAATTCTACCAATGTTTCTAGGAATTCAGACCTCCTCAGTACTGCCCAAATCAGCTTTCTTGGGACCTTGTCATATGCTTTCTCCAAGTCTAAGAATGCCTAGTTGGACTCTTTCCTCACCTCTAGCTTCTTTTTGTCTCACTGCAAGCAATGGGTTAGTTATGCTGCATCCTGATCTGAATCTGAACTGCTCATCTCTCATCTCTCATCTTACAGATGTTACTCAGATTTTCTGCTGACATGACTAGATTTGTGAGAAACTTTTGAGAAAAAACAACCTGGCCTTGGTGGGCTCTAATTGCTTACAAGCTTCCATTGTACAGTGTTACATTTCAAGGTACTCTTCTAATTGAGATACAAGCAAAAGCTGATTGCAGTTCATATTTTCAAACAGGCTTTGTCCTAATTATCTATAGCTTCTACAGCTGTGTATTTTCTCACAGCACAAACGGAACTTCTTGTCTAAGCTTCATACAAGTAGTATTGTTCTATTCATTATTTTCCTAACATAAGCAGAAATCATCTGCTTCTCAGTAAATTTCAAGGCACAAGCAAGATTTTAGCTAACAATACAAGGTCAGAAAGCATCTGCAGTTTGTACAGATTTATGCAGTATGAAATAGAATAAATGTGTTAACCCTTTTCAAGCTCTAAATGCACTGAGCATATTACTAATGCACACATTAATACATATTTTTCTGACAGGCACTGTTTAAAGACTGCTTGAGTTATCCCTGTAACACCCAGGGCAGTCTATTACACTCTAGGAATCAGTGGCCTGTATCATCATCATCGGCATCATCATCATCAACATCAGCCCCTTTTTCCCATTTTCTACAATGGTTCAGGGTATTGTCAACTGTAGCCATCTCTCTTGATTCAATGCCACACTCCTGCCTTCTTTGACACTCATGCCTGACTGTCACAGATCTTCTCTCACACAATCCATCCACCTCTTTGCTGGTCGTCCTAGTTTCCTCTTAGCTTCTTTCTGTCTGACCCAAATCTTCTTCACCAGATTATCTGCTGCTTTTTGCACATGTGCTGGAACCACTGTAATCTGTTCTCTGTGATCTTTTCTGCAATTGGGGCTACTTTGGCTTCTGCTCTTATGTCCTCATTTCTTCGTCTATCCCACAGTGTGCATCCTACCACCCTTACCAGGCACTTAATTTCCATCACCTCTAGGTTCCTCATCTGCTCTGACTTCACTGCCCGTTTCTGTAGCATACAGTAGTACTGGTCGCACCACTGTCTTATACATCTTACTTTTCAGCTTCATTGACATTCTTCTCTCATTCACTACACCTGACACTCTATGGCAGTTGACTGCAGCCCCTCTGATTCTAGCTTTGACATCTTCATTCAGACTTCCCTTCTCCTCAATGATCCCTCCCAGATACTTGAAGGTATCAACCTGTTCCACTATCTTCACTTCTATCTCAATTCTCAGCTTCTTCTGATTTCCCCAATTTGCTACCATTACCACTATCTTATCTGTGCTTAATTTCATCCCATGTGCCTTCAGTTTTGCATTCCATTCCCTATCCTTTGTGAAGTTCTTGCTCAGAGTCTGCCTGTAATGCCACATCATCTGCATACAGACTGAACACTGTTTGTACTTGAGTCATTGGGTCCTTGTACACAGCCTGCATTAATTCTACCAATGTTTCTAGGAATTCAGACCTCCTCAGTACTGCCCAAATCAGCTTTCTTGGGACCTTGTCATATGCTTTCTCCAAGTCTAAGAATGCCTAGTTGGACTCTTTCCTCACCTCTAGCTTCTTTTTGTCTCACTGCAAGCAATGGGTTAGTTATGCTGCATCCTGATCTGAATCTGAACTGCTCATCTCTCATCTCTCATCTTACAGATGTTACTCAGATTTTCTGCTGACATGACTAGATTTGTGAGAAACTTTTGAGAAAAACAACCTGGCCTTGGTGGGCTCTAATTCGTTTACAAGCTTCCATTGTACAGTGTTACATTTCAAGGTACTCTTCTAATTGAGATACAAGCAAAAGCTGATTGCAGTTCATATTTTCAAACAGGCTTTGTCCTAATTATCTATAGCTTCTACAGCTGTGTATTTTCTCACAGCACAAACGGAACTTCTTGTCTAAGCTTCATACAAGTAGTATTGTTCTATTCATTATTTTCCTAACATAAGCAGAAATCATCTGCTTCTCAGTAAATTTCCAAGGCACAAGCAAGATTTTAGCTAACAATACAAGGTCAGAAAGCATCTGCAGTTTGTACAGATTTATGCAGTATGAAATAGAATAAATGTGTTAACCCTTTTCAAGCTCTAAATGCACTGAGCATATTACTAATGCACACATTAATACATATTTTCTGACAGGCACTGTTTAAAGACTGCTTGAGTTATCCCTGTAACACCCAGGGCAGTCTATTACACTCTAGGAATCAGTGGCCTGTATCATCATCATCGGCATCATCATCATCAACATCAGCCCCTTTTTCCCATTTTCTACAATGGTTCAGGGTATTGTCAACTGTAGCCATCTCTCTTGATTCAATGCCACACTCCTGCCTTCTTTGACACTCATGCCTGACTGTCACAGATCTTCTCTCACACAATCCATCCACCTCTTTGCTGGACATCCTAGTTTCCTCTTAGCTTCTTTCTGTCTGACCCAAATCTTCTTCACCAGATTATCTGCTGCTTTTTGCACATGTGCTGGAACCACTGTAATCTGTTCTCTGTGATCTTTTCTGCAATTGGGGCTACTTTGGCTTCTGCTCTTATGTCCTCATTTCTTCGTCTATCCCACAGTGTGCATCCTACCACCCTTACCAGGCACTTAATTTCCATCACCTCTAGGTTCCTCATCTGCTCTGACTTCACTGCCCACGTTTCTGTAGCATACAGTAGTACTGGTCGCACCACTGTCTTATACATCTTACTTTTCAGCTTCATTGACATTCTTCTCTCATTCACTACACCTGACACTCTATGGCAGTTGACTGCAGCCCCTCTGATTCTAGCTTTGACATCTTCATTCAGACTTCCCTTCTCCTCAATGATCCCTCCCAGATACTTGAAGGTATCAACCTGTTCCACTATCTTCACTTCTATCTCAATTCTCAGCTTCTTCTGATTTCCCCAATTTGCTACCATTACCACTATCTTATCTGTGCTTAATTTCATCCCATGTGCCTTCAGTTTTGCATTCCATTCCCTATCCTTTGTGAAGTTCTTGCTCAGAGTCTGCCTGTAATGCCACATCATCTGCATACAGACTGAACACTGTTTGTACTTGAGTCATTGGGTCCTTGTACACAGCCTGCATTAATTCTACCAATGTTTCTAGGAATTCAGACCTCCTCAGTACTGCCCAAATCAGCTTTCTTGGGACCTTGTCATATGCTTTCTCCAAGTCTAAGAATGCCTAGTTGGACTCTTTCCTCACCTCTAGCTTATTTTTGTCTCACTGCAAGCAATGGGTTAGTTATGCTGCATCCTGATCTGAATCTGAACTGCTCATCTCTCATCTCTCATCTTACAGATGTTACTCAGATTTTCTGCTGACATGACTAGATTTGTGAGAAACTTTTGAGAAAAACAACCTGGCCTTGGTGGGCTCTAATTCGTTTACAAGCTTCCATTGTACAGTGTTACATTTCAAGGTACTCTTCTAATTGAGATACAAGCAAAAGCTGATTGCAGTTCATATTTTCAAACAGGCTTTGTCCTAATTATCTATAGCTTCTACAGCTGTGTATTTTCTCACAGCACAAACGAACTTCTTGTCTAAGCTTCATACAAGTAGTATTGTTCTATTCATTATTTTCCTAACATAAGCAGAAATCATCTGCTTCTCAGTAAATTTCAAGGCACAAGCAAGATTTTAGCTAACAATACAAGGTCAGAAAGCATCTGCAGTTTGTACAGATTTATGCAGTATGAAATAGAATAAATGTGTTAACCCTTTTCAAGCTCTAAATGCACTGAGCATATTACTAATGCACACATTAATACATATTTTTCTGACAGGCACTGTTTAAAGACTGCTTGAGTTATCCCTGTAACACCCAGGGCAGTCTATTACACTCTAGGAATCAGTGGCCTGTATCATCATCATCGCATCATCATCATCAACATCAGCCCCTTTTTCCCATTTTCTACAATGGTTCAGGGTATTGTCAACTGTAGCCATCTCTCTTGATTCAATGCCACACTCCTGCCTTCTTTGACACTCATGCCTGACTGTCACAGATCTTCTCTCACACAATCCATCCACCTCTTTGCTGGACGTCCTAGTTTCCTCTTAGCTTCTTTCTGTCTGACCCAAATCTTCTTCACCAGATTATCTGCTGCTTTTTGCACATGTGCTGGAACCACTGTAATCTGTTCTCTGTGATCTTTTCTGCAATTGGGGCTACTTTGGCTTCTGCTCTTATGTCCTCATTTCTTCGTCTATCCCACAGTGTGCATCCTACCACCCTTACCAGGCACTTAATTTCCATCACCTCTAGGTTCCTCATCTGCTCTGACTTCACTGCCCACGTTTCTGTAGCATACAGTAGTACTGGTCGCACCACTGTCTTATACATCTTACTTTTCAGCTTCATTGACATTCTTCTCTCATTCACTACACCTGACACTCTATGGCAGTTGACTGCAGCCCCTCTGATTCTAGCTTTGACATCTTCATTCAGACTTCCATTCTCCTCAATGATCCCTCCCAGATACTTGAAGGTATTAACCTGTTCCACTATCTTCACTTCTATCTCAATTCTCAGCTTCTTCTGATTTCCCCAATTTGCTACCATTACCACTATCTTATCTGTGCTTAATTTCATCCCATGTGCCTTCAGTTTTGCATTCCATTCCCTATCCTTTGTGAAGTTCTTGCTCAGAGTCTGCCTGTAATGCCACATCATCTGCATACAGACTGAACACTGTTTGTACTTGAGTCATTGGGTCCTTGTACACAGCCTGCATTAATTCTACCAATGTTTCTAGGAATTCAGACCTCCTCAGTACTGCCCAAATCAGCTTTCTTGGGACCTTGTCATATGCTTTCTCCAAGTCTAAGAATGCCTAGTTGGACTCTTTCCTCACCTCTAGCTTCTTTTTGTCTCACTGCAAGCAATGGGTTAGTTATGCTGCATCCTGATCTGAATCTGAACTGCTCATCTCTCATCTCTCATCTTACAGATGTTACTCAGATTTTCTGCTGACATGACTAGATTTGTGAGAAACTTTTGAGAAAAACAACCTGGCCTTGGTGGGCTCTAATTCGTTTACAAGCTTCCATTGTACAGTGTTACATTTCAAGGTACTCTTCTAATTGAGATACAAGCAAAAGCTGATTGCAGTTCATATTTTCAAACAGGCTTTGTCCTAATTATCTATAGCTTCTACAGCTGTGTATTTTCTCACAGCACAAACGGAACTTCTTGTCTAAGCTTCATACAAGTAGTATTGTTCTATTCATTATTTTCCTAACATAAGCAGAAATCATCTGCTTCTCAGTAAATTTCCAAGGCACAAGCAAGATTTTAGCTAACAATACAAGGTCAGAAAGCATCTGCAGTTTGTACAGATTTATGCAGTATGAAATAGAATAAATGTGTTAACCCTTTTCAAGCTCTAAATGCACTGAGCATATTACTAATGCACACATTAATACATATTTTCTGACAGGCACTGTTTAAAGACTGCTTGAGTTATCCCTGTAACACCCAGGGCAGTCTATTACACTCTAGGAATCAGTGGCCTGTATCATCATCATCGGCATCATCATCATCAACATCAGCCCCTTTTTCCCATTTTCTACAATGGTTCAGGGTATTGTCAACTGTAGCCATCTCTCTTGATTCAATGCCACACTCCTGCCTTCTTTGACACTCATGCCTGACTGTCACAGATCTTCTCTCACACAATCCATCCACCTCTTTGCTGGACATCCTAGTTTCCTCTTAGCTTCTTTCTGTCTGACCCAAATCTTCTTCACCAGATTATCTGCTGCTTTTTGCACATGTGCTGGAACCACTGTAATCTGTTCTCTGTGATCTTTTCTGCAATTGGGGCTACTTTGGCTTCTGCTCTTATGTCCTCATTTCTTCGTCTATCCCACAGTGTGCATCCTACCACCCTTACCAGGCACTTAATTTCCATCACCTCTAGGTTCCTCATCTGCTCTGACTTCACTGCCCACGTTTCTGTAGCATACAGTAGTACTGGTCGCACCACTGTCTTATACATCTTACTTTTCAGCTTCATTGACATTCTTCTCTCATTCACTACACCTGACACTCTATGGCAGTTGACTGCAGCCCCTCTGATTCTAGCTTTGACATCTTCATTCAGACTTCCCTTCTCCTCAATGATCCCTCCCAGATACTTGAAGGTATCAACCTGTTCCACTATCTTCACTTCTATCTGAATTCTCAGCTTCTTCTGATTTCCCCAATTTGCTACCATTACCACTATCTTATCTGTGCTTAATTTCATCCCATGTGCCTTCAGTTTTGCATTCCATTCCCTATCCTTTGTGAAGTTCTTGCTCAGAGTCTGCCTGTAATGCCACATCATCTGCATACAGACTGAACACTGTTTGTACTTGAGTCATTGGGTCCTTGTACACAGCCTGCATTAATTCTACCAATGTTTCTAGGAATTCAGACCTCCTCAGTACTGCCCAAATCAGCTTTCTTGGGACCTTGTCATATGCTTTCTCCAAGTCTAAGAATGCCTAGCTGGACTCTTTCCTCACCTCTAGCTTCTTTTTGTCTCACTGCAAGCAATGGGTTAGTTATGCTGCATCCTGATCTGAATCTGAACTGCTCATCTCTCATCTCTCATCTTACTTTGTACTACTCTGTGTATCCATTTAGCAATCACTTTCTCCAAAACTTTCATGCAATGTGACAGGAGTTTGATGCCCCTGTAGTGCCCACAGTTGTGGATGTCCCCTTTGTTCTTGTACACTGGCATGAATAAGCTTTACTCCAGTCATCTGGGATATGACTTTCTCACCATACTGCTATGAGGACCCTCAGTAGCCATTTCTCCCCTAGCTCGCCCAGCATCTGTGTCATATCTGTTGTGACCTCATCTGAGCCTGCTGCTTTTCCTGACTTCATTTTCCTTAGTGCCATTCTTACTTCTTCAAGGGTGGGCTCCTCTTCTTCACTCATTGTAGGCTGTGTCTTGGGCAGTACAGCTTCTGTGGGGTTTTCTTTATTCAGAAGCTGCTGGAAATACTTCCATCTGCCTTTAATGTCCTGTGGACTGGTGAGAAGGTTGTTATTGGCATCTCTTAAGAAGGGTGTCTGACTATCTTCTTCATCTTTCTGTCTGCCTTGCAACCTGACATAGTTTCATTGTGCCACCTACTGAGTCACAAAAAGCTGGTAGAGTGCCTCCAATGCCCTGTGTTTTGCTATTGCAACTCCTTTCTTAGCCTCTTTGTTAGCCAACCAGTATTCCTTCCTAGCCTGGTTGATCTTTTCTATCGCCTGCTTTTTCCTACACTCCTTCTTTACTCCTTCTGTCTTTTGATGACTTCTGGACTTCTGCATTTCTTCACCAGCTTCCTTATGTATCTTATTTCTGTACCTGGCTCAGCCACATATCAGTTCTGTAGTCCTCACATGTGCTGTTTTGAGGCACTGCAATTCTTCTTCTTCAACTCCACCAATTTCCTCATCTTCTTGGGGTGCTAGAGCCTTGAGCAATTTCTTGAACTATTGTACTTTCTCTCCAGTCAACTTCCAGATCTTCAGCCTGGTCTCTGTTGACATTAGAGCCTTCTCTGACCACTGCTTGCACCCGATTGTGGCAATCAATGGTTTATGTTATGGGCTGATTATTTCACTGGGGATGACTTTGCAATTATTGATTTTACCCCAGTGCCCTTTCCTTACTAAGAGGAAGTCTACCTGAGTTGCATGTTGGCCAGTCTTGTATGTGATCTTGTGACTGTCTCTCTTTGTGAACCATGTGTTGGCTACTATCAAGCCATTTGACAGACAGAAGTCTAAAATGGTCTTTCCTTTTTTATTCCAGCTGCTCTACCCATGTGGGCCCAGGCAGTCCTCATATCCTGTTCTGTCTGCCACGATATGTGCATTCAAGTCACCCATGATCAACATCAATTCATGTTGTCCTGCTTTTCTAGTAAGTCCTGCAACTGCTGTGTGAATGCACTCTTTTCCTCACCATCACAGCCCTGCTGTGGGGCATAGGCTGAGATTATGAACACTGCCCTATCATTACACTGGAGTCTGACTGCCATGAGACTGTCACTAATTCTGATGATATCCCTCAATGCCTTCTGAAACTTGTCTCCTACCAGAACTCCTACACCATTTCCAATCTGTCATCCTCCTGAGTAGTAGACTTTGGATCCCAAGCCTTCACTGCACTGCCCTTCTTTCTTGTCTCTTGGATACATAGGATGTCCAGCTTCCTCATCATCATGTCATCCATTTCCAAGATGCATCCTGTCAGTGAACCTACATTAAATGTAACAATTCTCAGTTCATGGTTAGCAGGTTGATTGGTTTTACATCCAGCTTTCACTCAGCAGAGCTATCCCAGGTAACTCAGGCTGGGCAACTAGTAGGTTATTGACCCAGGATTGCTGGGCTTTATGGCGGGCACACACTGGCCAACAGAGGCATGTACACTGCTCTCACGATTAGCATGGGTCCCTGGCGAAGGTTGTAGTAAGCCACGTCCTCAACCCACTTATCTCCTGTAACTACCCATGCCCATTTTGCGACATTTGTCAATATGACCGAATCACCTAGGGCCATATTTTACACCATCAAGTCGCTAGTCCTGCCATGGCATGCAGTCTGTGATCCTTGTTCTCCTATCTTGAGGACAGTGAGCACATCACAGTACAACTCTTCCTCCAATAGGCCACCATGTCAAGTCTGTGCTGCTGCCCATAGCTCCATTCATTGGTGAGTTTGAGCTAGAACACTCAGCATGCCTTTCAGAGGTGGGAGAAACCCCACAGAGGCACAGGAAGAACATGCAAACTCCAAACAGGCATTAGCCAGAGGTCAGAATGAAACCTTGAACCTTGTGCATGGGATGCGAAGACCTTTAACATTATGCCAACTATTCTTCCATACTATAGAAAAAAAGGAATCAGTCTCATGTTCTCCCAAGCCTTAAGGTGAGCTAGGAGCTTAGAAGGCTTATTCCCCTCTAGCAAAACCTTAGTAACCCCCTACTTTCAATTCACTTTTCTCCAAGTACATCTGACAGAAGTGTTTACTGAGATCAATCAGCTCACCTTTAATTTCGTCAGTATCACTGATCTTGCACAAACTCTGTGACACCGTCCAGGAATTCTTCAAGGGGCTCATCCCTCTTTTTTTTTCCTTTTAGACATGGTCAATATCTTAGATCTGTACATCCATTTGAGAGCCTCCCAAGCTGCTTCCAGTTTCGAGAGCCTCCAAAGCTGCTTCCAGTTTATCATCCCTTTCTCTCCAGTGCTCACTGGTATGAGCTTCACCCAACTAGGGTTTCAGGTTGTTTATAATTTCTTTATGGCATTAGGTATAGGTTTTGACAGTCACTTCTGAGACCAAGAAGGCAAAGAATGTCAATCCCAAGGAAGAAACAATAATGAGTGGTCCCATAGAACTCTAGATGTGTCATAAAGCCTTTAAACCCTCCAAAACTCACCGAATACCACACAGCAGCCACTTTAAGAGTGCACATGTTGTGCTGATGAATGAAATGCCATCACATACCACCTTTCTTTAGATGGGAACTGGGCTGCCAGACCCAAAGCTTGATAAAAATCTCTGAAGTCCACGCAGCACAACACCCTTGCCCCTACAGTTAGGAGGCACTCTGTCAATTATACCAACCAGTACCACATTCCATTCTATACCTAATATCAATAGAGTCTTTGGCAACATATCCACTATAATGTGTAAGAAAGCTAGGACTCCAGACATGGATGGCCTTCACCCGTACACTGCTCTGAAGAACTTAGTCTCAGTTTATGTTAATCAAACAAAACAACTGTCCAGATGGCACTCAGCTAAGAGTTTAGTCTTAGGCCCTTTTATGCAAATGCCAGTACTCTTTCTGAATTAGCAGGTCTACTCTCATCCCGAATCCCTCCTACCCTATTTCACTATATCAGACCAATCTCATCTTTGTTGTGTTGATATTCTTTTATTGTGATAATGACACCAAATCTATACATATCTGGTTCTTTCAAAAATAGCTCATCATCCTCTTATTCTGGAAGTCTTTGGCATTCCAGGTATAAAACATAAATAATGTATCAAAATCTATTGAGGGGATTAATGACTAAGACCTTGGAATAGCATGCATCTCTGCTGCTAGCAATGTCTAGCACTAAACTACATCTGACTCAACCTTCTCACTGCTCATCCTTCACAAAGATCAACCTCCTTTATATTCTCATAGTATCAGTCCCACAATCCCCTGCAACACACTACTGCCCTCACAGTCAAAGACTTATTCTTTTAATCCCCAGACCACTCATCACTAAATTTTTGTATGGCTGTGTTAAGATGCCGACCTGCACTAATCTTCCTTGGCATAACTCCGGCATAATAAACCGCATAATGCAGCCCAGATCCTTCCTAGACTTCCCCCAAGTCTTTGCTGAAGGACATAAAAATCTTCTACCCAAATCCCACCAGAATAGCCAACAAACCATCCTCAGTTCTAATAATCATCATATGCAATGTAATTTGAACAACCTAGGCTAGAAACCCAGCCCTGAACATAAATCACCAAAACACTGCTTCCTATAACAACAGTACCTGCAGCAGCAAGATAATGACTCCCATTATTTTTCCTTCTCCTTAAGAAGCAGAACATAGGTATCCAGGTGTAGCAGATTCCACCAAGCTTATGTATGACACTTAAAAAGGAATCCTTTTTACTAATTTTGTTAATAGCACAGTGTTAAATTCCTCCTAGATAAGGCAACATTTCCCCTACTAGTTAAAAAATTACTAACCACTCTCTCATCTAAATACAGTGACATATTATTACTATAGACAAGCCCCAGTATGAGCACTGCTAAAAATGGAAGAAGACCCCACAGAATCCAAGTCAGCACTCTCTAAAAGCCTGGTGAAGACCTAAGGAGCATGACTTACCATTATACCACAGAAAAAGGTGTGCTCCTATGTCTAACTTCAGAATAAAATTAAGGCAGTAACACAATCTTTCACACTCATTCTGCCATTCCAAACACAAACTGTATTTTTATCAACTCCCCCTGTAAAATATTCCAAAAGTTCAATATTAAACTCTTTAACTGCAGCTATTTAAAGCAGTGGCTTACTGACAACAAAGGCACCACTGCTGAAGCCTGACTAAGGAGCTTCACTTGTAAACAGAGCATACCTGACTTCCTGTAGTCATGGGGCAGAACTGCTGCTGCTGTGACACCTTCCAGCGATGCTGCTTATAATACCAGTTCCAATGATATTGGCTTTTCTCATCAATAGCAATGTCTCAAACTGAAAAAGTATATTGCCAGTCTTCACGCCAAAAAAGAGTCCAGATATACTGCTTTAAACAATCCAAATAGCAATCTGAAAAAGCCAAAACAATCATGGTTCAGTGTAGTCTAAACAGCATAAATACATTGAAGCCTTACCAGAATATTGTCATGGAGATAGTTCCTAGTCAAGAAAGAATCGTGCTGGCATCACCAAGCCACTGCCACCCATTATTTACAATTTCCAGTTATGCTCAGCTGTAGATCACACACATGTATCTACAATAGGTCAAGCCAAATAGTAAATCAATAAGCGGTACACCTCTGTACAAGATGAGTGGTAATTCTACCACTACAACAACAAACTTAAACATTTCTGGTCACTGCATCCATGCTTGTTAGGTAAGCTGAACACAGAAATCACTCAATCGTTTGTTATAATGGTCATGCATTTTTTTAATCAGTAATGTTCTCCTTTTCAGTGGGAAATTTCTGTTCTTCCTATTGAAGCATTTCATGCTGTATGGGCTGTACTGAATTCAGAATGTAAATGTCATTGCAAAATCCTCTTGCAAATCCCTCTGTAGGCTTTGCATTGGACATGAATACCTGGTGGAAAGGCAGGAAACAAACAAATTCTGATATCTTCTCACCTTTCCAGAAAGTAAGTTTTTAGTTACCTGACCTTCTCTAGACAAATAAACTTTCTCACTCACTGTCCCACTCTAGGCATCAGTCAAAATAGCCTGTAAGCGTGTTTTGTTGTACACTACAACACTACATATCAAATGAAGATTTACTAATAACCAAAACCCTTCATGAAGACCATCATATGCCTGGGCTCTGTTTGTCTGGCAGGCCATCTAAGATCAGATAATTTATGTAGGTCCTCACATCTAGATCCTTCTGTTTCTGTTTAAGCTGCTTAATTTGCTTACAGAGAAGGGTCAGTTTTCTTTATGCATGTTTAATTTCCACCCATAAGATTATATGATGGCAGACTTAATGATTACAGAAACTTGCATCTGGATCAGCAAGTTTCTTAACCTCTAGTATCTCCTTCACTACTTTAGACATACCCTGTCTAAAATCAGCTGTTACCTCCAGAACTTCTTCATTGAACATCTCTGCAGAGGATGCAGTTGTGGATATGTTTACTACTGCAGTACTGACAGACATAGTATGCTAATTGTGCAGCACAGTGGTGCTGCGGTTAACGTTTTCACCTGACAGCAAGAGGTTCTCTGGTTTGATTCTCGGCTGGGGTGCTTTCTGTGCGGAGTTTGCATGTTCTCCCTGCGTTCGCGTGGGTTTCCTCCAAGTACTCCGGTTTCCTCCCACATTCTAAAGACATATGTCTGGAGCATCCCTCCCTGGGCCTCCACTGAAAACAGGCTCTGTGGAACCTAGTTGGACTTTCCCAGTCAACAAATGTTAAGTAAAATAAAATAAATAAATAATTGTAAATACAATTTAATACAAGTATTGAAAATTAAACATCTGAAATGAAAAATGCATTTTGGTAAGAAAAAAAAAGTTGTTGCAATCCTGAGTTGTCTTAGAAGTTGCTATGATGAAATAATGAAGTTGAATGTCATTTTGCAAGTAAATGTCTCCAAAAAGGTGATGAAGGCTTATAACATGTATGTTAATATTTTTACACCTGTTGTGCATAAAATTAAATGTAGATAATATAATAAGCATTTATGATCATATCACTGATTATAATCAGGTAAAGTACTTGAGAAATGTATTCCAAGAAATTCTTCTTGAGAATGAAGCTTGAGAAGTGTTTGTGGGAATCCATTACTTAAACACATAAGAAACTGAGAATGATTAGAGACCAAATCATAATTGTTTGTATAAATGGGGACTTTTAACTGCTCCAAAGTATCTACTAGTTAAAACAATAAGTGGGAAAGTGCACGTGTGTGTAACACACCTTACACTGCCACACAAATGGTGTCCAGAGGCAAAGGACACCTCTAGTCAGCCGACAGCTATAAAAGATTTTACCCTTTGTGTCGCCATGCATTTTTTTCTTGTTGTTTATGTGGCAACACAACATTTTTAAAAGTTTTCAAAGTTGCCAGATGGTTTCCAATGGTGGCTGCTATTTGTGTGGCAGTGTGAGACTTGCTAGTACATGTTTGTAACATGGAAGGAGACAGTAGCCTCCACTCTTCTGAGCTGGGAATTGCTGGTGAAGGCTTGTTGTGCCTGTTAGTCTAAGTGTCTTTGTTCTGATTTAAGCACTTGGGTTCTAAACCAGTTATTTTACATTAGGAAGTTTTCATTCTTGTGGGAGGAGAGAGTAGCTTTCACCGTTCTGAGCTGGGAATTGCTGGTGAAGGCTTATTGTGCCTGTTATTCTATGTGTCTTTGTTCTGGTCTGTGGTCTGCAGTCTTCTGGCATTACTGTCTAGACAGATTTTTTTAAACTACTAGAGCATCTAGTTGGTCATAGCTGAACTTGGCTCATCAAGTTGCTTGTCTTATTGACTTATTCGATATTTAAGTTTTCCTCACTCCTCCCCAGTAGATCAGTGGCCATGGATATGCACTTATGACTCTCTCTGTGGCCAGTCTGTTACACTTACAGCCCACTTATTCTTAATAAAACAGATATTGTATGACAGAGGTGTAAATACACTTTAATGCTGGAGACAAAACTCTCTCATACAACCAAAACTAATCCTACAGAGGTTTTCAGTGGCACTTGCACCACATATACTGCACTCTACACATAAAACTACTTATACTGAGGCACTTAGAGGTAACCCTCCTAAAAAACTGAGACCTCCTGCACAGGACAATCAAAGCAAGGGTCCTCAGCCATCACATAAACACTCTGTTAAAACACCATCCACAGTTACACATAGGAACATTGTATCCAGTGCCTCCACTTTTAAGCCCTTAAGGCAAACCAGGCACACAGCCAATTTCCTGGTCACTGGTGATTCTAAAGTGAAGCACACTGATGTCCCCCTCACCAGAGTGAGTAAGGAGAGAGTCACAGTTAGCTGCCTCTCTGGAGCTAGAATCCATTCAGTCACAAAGCCACTCAGGTCATTGAACTACAGATACCAGTATGACTCTGTCATAGTCCGTGTGGATGTTAATGACCTGAGACGTACCTCCCTTGACTATATGCAGTAAGACACGATTGAGCTCATTTATTATATGTCTTAGGCAGGTATGAACCTAGCATTGAGCAGCATACCTTCTCCAAGGATGATGCAATATTACCAACAGAAAAATGATTGATTTTAACAATTGGTTTAGCTTCTGTTGTCAGCCCAGTGGGGGTAAAATATTTGACAGCCTGGTAGGACATGGTTGACAGACCACGCTGCTTTGCCAGGGGTGGTCTGCACTTATCTCCTCTAGGCTTTCAGATATTGAAAAAGCCTTTTCAACCCCCCATAGTGCCTTTTTTAGGCAGTGCCACATTGATAAACCTACCAACTTAATTGAACCTATGAGGGAATATCTGAAGGTGGTACTGCTCAATGCTAGACATCTTAACAAGACATTCCACTACCTGTAAGCCTTCCTGTCCTTGGAGATAGTAGACATCTGTGTAGTAACAGAGACATGGTTTAAAGTCACTGAGAGTACCCTAGTAATGCAAGGTTATAATGCCTTTCACACCTTTAGACCAGCTACTGCACAGGAGGGAACTAAAGGTGGAGGAGTGTCAGTCTATGTTAAGACTAACCTCACATCCAGACTAGTAAAAGTGTATGACCCACTGGAACTCATACATGTGCAACTCATCATAAATGGGGTACCGTACCATATCCTTGCAACATATAGATCCCCGTTCATGTTACAGGAAACCCATACTACCTATTTCAATAGGTTCATAAGTATGTACTAGACTTATGGCCGTGGAGCCTTTACAAATCTAGCCCATAGAAGTACCCTGGCATTGTGCTGCCTGACGTTAGTTCCCAGTGTCTCTATCAAGTAGAGCCACTGGAGTGATCCCCAGGGTGAACTTTCTACTTCCCATCCACTCATCAAGATTTCTCTTGAAGAGGGCCAGTGAGGTGCTCTGCTTGACATGTATGGGAAGTCTATTCCAGAGCATGGGCAGTCTCTGGGTTATGAACCTGTCCCTCCAGCATGTT
Source organism: Protopterus annectens (assembly GCF_019279795.1). NCBI lineage: Eukaryota > Metazoa > Chordata > Ceratodontiformes > Protopteridae > Protopterus > Protopterus annectens. The sequence continues at coordinate 1,616,135,054 of NC_056739.1, read as the reverse complement.
CTGTTGAGTGTATATCTACCTCTGGTGGAATTACACTATCAATCGGTTATACAACAAAAGAAAAAAAATCTTGACTAAGCATAGGAGGAACAAAACCACACATACAATGTACTAGAGTCCCTCACCTTTCAACCCAATATAATATTCATGGAGGATCTCAACTACCCCTCTATAGATTGGGATTTTTACACCACTTCTAATGTGCAAGACATGGGGGGGGGGGCAGTGTTCCTCACCCAAGGTAATATCTTTGCTCATCATATCTGACCATAAGGCAGTATTACTTGAGATAAAAATTAAATCCGGGGACCAGCAAAACAAAAAAACCTTTAGGAACTATTCCAAGGCTAACCTTGGCTAAATTCCAAGAACCCCCAAACCCAGTAAACACCATAGAGTACACTGAGCTATTTACAAAATCTCTGTACAGCCATATTGATAACTGTATAGACCGAGTTGTGCCCACTCATATTAAGAATAAGACAAACTCAAAAGACAAGCCACTCTGGTAGAAATACACTATCAATTGGTTATACAACAAAAGAAAAAAATCTTGGCTAAGCATAGGAGAAACAAAGCCATATGTAGTAAAAGCCCCTTGACCAATTTAAACAGGCAGCTAAGAAGGTTAATTAATACTTCAAATGCTAAATTTGAAGAAAAACTAGCTTCTCAGCTAAAGGACAATTACAAAGATTTTTACAGCTATGTCTGTAACCTCAGAGAAATACACAACAATGTACAGAACTTATTGTAAATGGCATCACCCATACTGAACTGAAGTTTCAGCTGAAATTTCTCCCTCCACTCCCCCAATATTCTAACAGAAATACGATATAATACAATCCTCCCAACCATTAGTAGAGAACTGGTCATTAATGCACTTTCCAAGGCCAAAAACACTGTATTGATGGGCCCAGAAAACATCCCGAGATGTTATGGGAGGAAACCGGAGCACCCAGAAGAAACCCACATGAACACAGGGGGGGCATGCAGACTCCGCTCAGAAGGCACTCTAGCCGAGAATCGAACCGGAGAACATCTTGCTGTGAGGTGACAATGCTACCACTATATCACTATGATGTCCATTTTTCAACTGAAGCCTTCAGTCAGGATTTGTGCTCAAGGAATAGAAGGTGGCTATAGTCATTCCCCTCCACAAAGGAGGTCCAACCACTGATCCAAGTAACTACAGGCCCATAAGTCTTACCAACCTCATATGTAAGGCCATGGAAAGAATTATCATGGACATGATAAATGAGGACATAGATAACCTGCAAACACTGGACCCATCACAGTTCAGCTTTGTTAAAGGAAGATCATGCCTATTAAATCTGGTGGATTTTTTTTTAAATGGTCACCAAAGCACTTGATGAAAATAAGACTGTGCACACAGCTTATATCAACCTGGCCAAAGCTGTTGATGCAATACTCCACTCAGAAATTATAGACAAGCTCATTAATTTAAGTATAACCCCTTTTATCACCCGCTGCATATCCAGCTGGCTCACTGACAGGACCTAGGAGGTCAAAATAGGTGAGGCCACCTCCACCAAGAGGCCAGTCACTTGTGGAATCCCCCACAGCTCAGTATTGGGCCTTCTCCTTTTTGGCATCTATTTCTATGAAATCAAATCAAATGCTGAAGGTTTATGGCTGACTAGGTTTGCAGATGATTGTAACCTGGGAGTTATCGTCAGCTCCCCTGCAGACACTAGCATTCTTCAATAAGGTCTATCTATGACTAATAAGTGGTGCCAAAGCCATGGTCTTAAACTCAGTCCTAAGAAATGCATAATTGTACCCTTGAAGAAATCAACCATCCTGCCTAATTATAATGTTGATAATACACCCATAAGAGTTGACCCAGTGGTCAGGAATCTGGGTATGCATATAGACAGTAGCCTTACCTTCGACCACCACGTGACCATAGTGGTAAGGAAATCCTTTTATGTTGTGCAACTTATAAGTAAGGGTATGCCATCTAGGTCAGAAGAGGTCATATCCCACTGTTCTCTGCCCTTATCAGACTAATTATAGAGTACAATACTCCCTTTAGTATGTACCTGGCCAGGCATATGCAGCAACTAGAGTGACCTCAAAGGTTCCTTACAAAAAGAATACAAGGTGTAACAAACCTGCCTTAAGCCCTTTCCCTCTATTCAGTCTCCTATAGATTTCTGAGGGGTGATCTATGCCTGGCTTACAAGGCATTTGCAAACCTCACACTTATGAATCTCCTACATATTCGTAAGTCAAAAAGTACTAGAAATACAAGGTTTAAGATCCTGAAATTTGTCAGTGACTTAAACACATCATGCTGGATAGACAGATACATGTCCCAGAGACTGCCCTTCTTATTGAACAGGCTTCCCGTCCATGTGAAGCTGAGATTCTCTATTACCCAGTTTAAGCAGAACCTAGATAAGTTGATGGGGAATAGGAAATTTACACTGGGCCTGGCATCCATGTCCCTTATGGACAGAGGTAGCTTATAAATGCCTGGCCCTTGACATCCTATTGGATGCAGGACATTATTATTCTTTTGGGAAAACTTGGCTAGGCTTAGAAAGGCCCCTTGGGTCTTTAGCCTAGTAACAGTCTATAAATCTATGAATCTATATGAATCTTGTTATAACAAGTCTGTAGTACGTGGAACACAGTGATTACACTCCAAAATGGGATAAAAACAAACCTGTAAAGTGCTTTTGTAGTGTGCAACTTGATAGTAACAGAGCTTTCAGAGGTGTGTAACAATTGTTACATATCCCTTAGGCACTGTTATACTCGGGTCTCATGTAAGGGATATTCCTTGACCCTTAACTGTCCCAGAATATCTTGCCTTGTATTTTCATTTTGCCATCAAAGTTTACAGACTTCAGTCTGTAATTGACTTGTTTGTGTCTTTCGGCTTTTCCCGGTTAGGGATCGCCACAGTGGAACTCCGGTCCGCTAATGATTGGCAGTAGATTTTTACGTGCTGGCATGTCGGGCCTAATGCACAACCTTCAACGAAGGAATGCCCATTCATGCATGCGGCCAGACAGAAGACGCTGTAACTGAGAATCGAATGGGCAACGTCAAACTGTGAGGCGACAACGCTACCGCAGCACCACCACAGCAGTATACAGTCTGTAAGTGACTAATGTAGCTAAATAAAAACAGTATTTAAAAAGCTGTCTTTGACATTTCGTCCAATAATCCGCCACATAACACAAGCACCCGGGTCACTCCACAGCAAGTACAAATATGACACAGTCATTGTCCATGCTGGTATCCAAGAATGATGCAAGAATATAGCCACAATAGAGAACAGAGAGACGATTGCTTTTTATGCAATGGTGTCATTCAAAGTCAAAGGGGGGGATCGGATCCAGTGTCTGCCTGATGACATGCTTGACAAGCCACGCTCGCAATGCGGGGGACGCACCTGTCACCCTGGATTCTCGGATATTTGCTAAGGGCTTTGCCCCCCCATAGTGCCTTTTTAGGCAAGGCTCAAATTGGGATGAAATATCGGGCCAGGCAGAGAAAGAATCTATGCTCTTCAAATGCTGCCACCAAGGAGTCCACATCCGGATCGATAACTATCCAGTGTCAAAGGAGGTTCCTGATTCCTTCTTTAAGTAACTGAGGCACCCCAAGTGCTTGGGTCATGCCCAAGCAGCAAAAAACCCCCACTAATAACCAGGAAGGGCACATATGAGGGCCAATCTCCACACCACAGAGGTTGGGTGCAATTTCCAAAGAAAGGAAAACTCCCAGTTGCAACCACAAATAGTCAAAACCATCAACAATATACACTCAACCTACAACACCACAGGGGAACCCACACAGCCCAGCAAGCCTTCCTGCAACATAACTTCAGGGACTATGGAAATATAAAACACCATCATATTGGGATAAAAGGTAACTACTCGGAACAAGGCCTACTATTTCTCATTAGCAAAAACTGGAGGACATAAACATTCACACGAGGTATAATGCCATGGATCAGAAATCTGCAGTTCCCACATCAATCCCAATTGAAACAAAATCATTGTCACAAACAAACATGAATAGCAAACCAACTTCTAAAGACCAATCCCATTGGTGAGATCTGATCAGAACGGTATCCTCAAGAAAAACACATACTCAAGCCCAAACAAAATACCGAAGCTCAAGACCCCAATCTCGAAGCACACCCAGGAGACTATGCCTGGTAGGAAATCCTCTTCGCCCCTTGTTTCAGACCAAAAAGAAATCCAAGCTGGCGTCTTGTGGATGGAGCACCAATTATAACCACCTCCAGACCCCAAAGATTAAACAATCCCCTCCCAAGGACAGATTCTTAGGAGTCAGGAAAAAAATCAGCCATAAAAAAAATACGAGCACTAACAAAATCCTTTAAAAGGAAAGGAGAAAAAATCACATTGCCATCCAACAAAAAAGCACATATGAAAAGTCAAGATCCATAAGGAATTTTTAAATGGAAACTCACAGAAAAAATCAACTAAGCAAAATGAATCAGGAAAATTCATTCTGAACCAAAAGTGCAACCAGTTGGCTCAGCTACAGATAGGCCCACTGCACCCAACAAGTTCTGCCTGGACTTCAGTCCAAACTCCACCCCAAATCACCCCATCCCCCGGACAGTGCAAAACGCAGGTAAAAGCCACTCTAAACAGCATACATCAACCTCTCCTTCTAAAAGGGTGTCCCAGCATAGCTGTGCGAGTGGGTGGACCCCGGATAAAAACAACCTAAATGAGGGCTGCTCTCTAAACATAAAACACTGCCAACAGGGGACATGATGCAGGTGGCATGCCCTTGCTGTGGTCCCAGGCACAAAGGTGGCACCAAGTATTACAGCTGGTAATTGTGGTGCCTCAGCCCTTACCAGTCTACACAAAATCATGTCGAGATTTGCATGGCTCTGGAGATACAACAAGGACTATACCTAGGATTATTGGACCAACCCATACTAGCTCTTTTTACCAAGCTCAGTTCTTCAAAGAGGGACTGGAGTGGAATTGCTACCTGAGCTTCAAACTTCTTGATATAGAGGAAATGCAGATTGAGGACCCTGCTGACCTTTGGCTTTGCTTAGGCACCTTGGCACTTGAGGCTTACAGAATCTACCTTTCAAAATTAAAAACAAACGAAATGTAACCCCATTAAATAAATTGTTTGAAAATACCAGAACAGGCAAACCACCTGTTAGTGATGGGTTACATCGAGCTTAAATGTGTGTCAGAAGTGATCACGGTCTGGGGTTGTGTCCCGGCTTAAGCTGTGGTCCTACAGGGTTCTGAGCTCTCTCCTGCAGTACTTACAGGCTTTGGCTTTCACAAGTACAGGCCAACATGGGTCTGGGGCCATAACTTGGGATGTAGCAGCATAAAAATCTGAGTATCAATGGGATCAGAGGATTCTTGATAATTCGCAAGATCGCAGTGCACGAGCCAATGGCCTGAAGTCCGCGCCAAAAATGTATAGTCATACCCCAACGGGAAAACAAAGGTAACCCCAGCTACCACCATAAGCACAGAAGAGGTGTACAGACAACTTGGGTTATCAGGGAAGTGGGCACCAGGTTGATGAGTGGCCTTTCTTTTGGCCTCACATTGCTAAAGTGGTTAGAAAAGACCTTCTACATTGCCCACCTGATCCCTTGAAGGATTCACATCCTGATCCAGGTAGAGTCATTTATATCAGACCAATGATTCATCCAAATTGCCCCATTCGGGATGTATCTCACCCGACAAGATGGAAATGACATCTGCCCCAAGGAGAGACCCCAAAGGTTCTCACCAAAAGGATAAACGGACTCAAATCTGTCATATGCTGCCAGATTGGAGAAACTCAGCTCTCTATTCAGTCATACCGTCTGCTCCAGTGGTGCCTGACATCAAAGGCCATGTCCAACCCGAATTAATGGACATGTTGTTTAAAAAATCTCAAAAACCAAACCCACTAGAGCAGAGCACTTAAACCTTGCAACGGATATAAAAACGGCGTGCTGGAGGGAGGGGGGGATATCACTCAGACTCAGAGACTCCAGAGACTAAAATCGAACAATCGGTCCATGAGAGCCTGCGCCTGGACTGTTTCAAGAAAATCTAGACTGTGGATGGATGCGTAGGGAGTTTACGAATCATCTCTGAATCATCACTGCAACACAAGCACAACAACAAAACGGCAATGTATTTTTTTATATATAAGGGTGGGTAAAGCCAAATAATTTTTTTGGCTAGGCTTATAAATGCTTAGGCAGAGTAGCCTGTATATAAACCTATGAACCTATGAACCTATTTATTTGCCTTCTGTGTGGCAGCACTCGCTATATACTTTATCAGCTTTCCAAAGCCGGAAAAACACGTCATGCTTTTTTTTCTTTTGTAATTGATAATACACAGAGTAGATAAAACTCAGTGCACTGAAAAGAGTTATGACTGGATCTCACTAATAACCAATTATTATGTGTTTGAGCCATGAATGCCAAGATTCACCTATTGAATTTTGCTCTTGAGGTGAATTGCTTGGCTTCCCTGTCTTGAACAAATAGTAATATGATTATGATTGGAGAAATGATCATAACCCTCTATGTTATAGCTAGGTTGTTATGTATGAGCCGCCACAGTATAACTAGGCTATTTTGTTTCTATTTCAAAGCATAACCACTGTATTCTATGCATTAAATGATTATTTCACCAATATCATAATTTAAATTCTGTAAGAAATGAAGTGGTAATAATACAGAGTAATTTTGCATTTGGTTTGTTTATTTATATTTATATTTTATTTTTTACTTTACTTAAGGAAGGTAGAATAGACTGAGAGACCCTTTTTTCAGTTATGACCTTTTTACAGAAAATATTGAGACAATAACAAAATACAGTATTTACACAGAAGTTGTTTAATTTAGTATAAAGTAAAACATGACACATAGCTGAGATGTACAAACCTGTGCTGATATGTTGTAACAGTGGTACATCCAGATCCACAGTTAGTTAAACTGACCCTGGATGTATACATACTCATAAAGATCTGTACCAGGGAAAAAAGTTGAATTTAATGCTTAACTCAGCAGAGACATATTATTTGCTCATACAGTTACATACAGTATTTGGGAGATGGTCTTTGACAAGCTTGTTAGTTCTTAAATTAATGACAGGTTATGAAATTATTGGTCATATCCTGATAAGTTGGCCATTATCCAGGCAGGTACATTTATTGTCTCTCTGCAGGTACTCAGAGAGTTAGGGGTAATCACCCTGTCCTCTAAGATCCTGGGGAAGTGAGTTTGAGGCTGCAGTTTTGGAAAATGGGATGGGAGACACTGTATTCAGTTTATTAAAGAGATTTCTTGTGGGAAAATAAGTGCTGGATGATATTCCATAAGAAAATGTCTGGACAATTCCATTCACAGAAAGCAGCTCCTGGATGAAAATTAATAATGCTGGGTCCTGTTTCATAATTAAGTCTGTAGAGCTCATCTCACAGCATTAATAAAATAGCCGAGGGTGCAGCTGTATTAGCCAGTGGTCAGATGTGTAGGTGTAGCCTTTTTCAATGCAACATTCCTATTTTTGTTACCACATATTCTTTTGCCCCTGATACCACAGCAAACAATAGTGCATTGAACTACGACAGGAAAAAAGAAGTAGATTACAGGTTTCCTTTCTGATCTGTATTACTTCTTCCTGCTTAAAATTTACATCCTTATTCCTTTTGTTCTTACCAATAGAGCTTCCTCTTGTACTGTGACAAGACGTCCGACACATGACATGTGCAGGATTTTCTTAACAAGAACACAACGTCACAGCAAATAATTATGAGCCTGACTTTTGAGGATGTGAAACAAGCAAAACAGGGCTACATCCTGTTGCAGGCAGTTTAGAAGTACCAGTGCATTGCTAAAGGCAAGAGATCCTATGTAGTACAAAATTACACTTTAATTAAAAAACAGAAATGTTAGCTTGCATCTCTTAAATGTGCTGCAATATCACTGTTAGCCAATCATAAATCTTTGAACAGAACACACCCTGCCTGATTCGGGTGTTTAACACAAGTAACACGTTAGTTTTGTGCTCTGAGAGATCACTTCCTGTATGTTGAGCAAATGTACTTTGAGACATGAACTGGAATGTTTTACACATAGGAGGATGTAGCATTGTTACACAATGACTCACATTCTTCAGTCCAATACTTCAACTGCACAAGGACTTTTATGATTTGGAGTTTTAAAGCAAAAACTGAGAGATGAAACTAAATGGTTTGCATGCTGCTTGCATTATTTAAAACTTTAAATTGAAAGTTACCATGAGAAGACAAACTCTCATTCATTTATAATAAGGATGCAGAAACGCAGATAATATCTTTCAAAAAGGAAAGCCTGCACCTCAAAAACAATTTACAGGAACTTCTTTACAGTGCTCAAAGTATTTATTTCATCCAGTTTAAGGAAATGAAAGGGGACTTAAATGGCTGGCAGCATGTTTCCTTTTTTTGCTACACTCTCACTGACTAGCAAGTGTTGCCTTTTTGGACCCTCCAAAAACTTACCTGTTCCTAGGGGGTGAGAGATCTACAGGGTTGTTGTCAGCATATATTCACTGTGCATTATAAAAGCACGTATAGTGTGTAATCACAAGCAAAATGAAAATGCCACTGCTTCCACAAAATACAGACTGTCTTGCAATATAGAAAACCTTGGGGCTGGATTTATAAAATGAACTAGAACAATTTCACAACAGCAGTTGGGATCTAAAAGCTCTATAGATAAAACATTGCATCTGTTGTACAGGGAATGGTTATGCTTCATCCTGTTAACAGAGCATGTTCTCTCATCTGTTGGGAGAAAATATCCACAACCTGCTGAAAATGTGAGAGCCATCTGTAAATTCCATGATCCTTGAAAGTAGTGTTGTTTTACTTGGGGGCAACTACTTGTACTGGGTTTTTTGAGGTAGTGTGAGTTTCGAGCTCTGTGTCTCAGCTATAGCATATTAAAAGCAAAACATAATAGTCTGACCTTTCTTTTTTTTTTTTTTTTTTTTTTTATTTGCTCCCCATTCCCACAGCTGACCATCAGGTGCCACCAGCTTCTATTCTAGCTCAACCCGACTTACTTCTGGGGCTGGTGAGTAGGTCAGTGAGGAGACTGGAGATGCTGTTGCAGTATCTTAATGCTGTGGGAGGAGTGTTCCCTAATCCTCTTGCACCCCTTGGCAGCCTCATGAGCTCTGCAATTGCTACCTATTGGAAATGCATACATTTAACTCCTGAAATGGACAAAGGGGAACTATTAGTACTCCTAGGAGAGAATATTATTTTTATGAATTGCCTTTTTGTGTGGATGAATTAAATGAAGGGAAAAAGCTGTACTTGTCTTAGTAGAGGGAGAGCTTATAGCCTCCATTTTGTGTCAGGCTACTGAAGAAATTAAGGATGACCTGCCTGAATTCCTGATTAGCTATGTCAATTTTAAAAAAGTACAATGGAGAGACAATGCCATAGATAAAGCTAGAGAGAATGTAACAGGAGTGGAAGGGGAGACAAATGAATAGAATTCCCAGTTCTTACATATACTTTGATCTAAAAAAAATGAATTGCTCTACTGGGTGGTCAAAGCACAAGATCAGAAGGTAAACCAGTCATCAGTGCCAAAGCCTTTTAGAACACTCATACTGTAGTTAGCACATAACTATATTTTGGTTGTCATTTAGGGATGCATAAGACAACATGAATTCCTTAGGGAATTCAGAACAGGAGACAAGAGTACTTGTTTTGCTGCCTATGGGTGAGAAAAAAATTCCTTGCAAAGTTGTTTTGAAGTTATAGAATAGATACGTGAATTCATTTACAGAGTGAGACAAAGTGAAACCAGAACAGATATGCCAGATAAATGTACTGAAACCTTAAACAGAACCTAAGCTTTCTGTAGTAAGTAATAAGTATGATTGTAGAAGTTAAGGGCCCCACAGGATGTCCTGGTGCAGTTAGTTTTGAAAATGAGCAAAAACTAACAGTTAGCAGCCTCTCAGAGTTGGACTATTTGTTATTGAAAATTAAGAAATTGTAATTGGATAATGTTTATTTTTCAGAATATTTAAAACTAAAAATTGTACCCAAAGGTCTGCATGTGTGGCATTTTTCAACAGGCCTGGTTCTGGACTCTGTTTCAAAAAGAATTAATTGAACTTTTTGATAGACATGGAATGGAATATATGGCTTTAGTAGTAAAACACAATAATTTATTGATTGATTCTTTAACAGAACAACTGGCAGAAGTGGACAATTATGTTGTAAACAACCCCGCTTATAGGGAGTTCGAGACTGAGTTCACTAGAATTTTTAAAAGTATCGATGAACAAATTGATATAATTAAGAACAGGAAGGTGAAAGAACTCTTAAAGGATTAAAAGGCCTACGCAGAAAATAAGGCGTATCCTCCACCCTCGGTTTCTCAACAGTTGGAGAGTTAACTTGATAATAGATAATCTGGTGTAACCTAAACACATGTTCTACACATGAGTGTCCCTGCTGATAATGTACATGATTTTAGTGAAGGTAATGAAGGTGAAGAAAATGATTTTTAGGGGAAGAACCACTCCCCCCAGACGTTCAGACCATTTGAGGAACAAACAGCAGGGCCGACACATTATGCATGGGCAGGTGGACCCCACAAGAGGGGAGGATTCAATCGAAGTTGAGGGAACAAGGGTTCCAGAACAGGTTTTAAGTGAGGAACAGTTTTCACAGAATGTTTTCAGCCTTCCACCTGTGGAAATTGTATGCAACTCTGAGGGTGATTTTAAAGTATTTAATTATTCATCTTTATGTTTAGACAATTTTGCTTGTGACTTGTTTGCTAAGGGTTTGACCTTTGTCCCATCTACACCAGTAGATTTGGTCAATCTGTTGATTTTTCTAAGGCTTTTTGTTAGGAAGTTGAATTTTAAAATGCTGTTTCACAATATTGATATGGTAAGGGATCCTTTGCACATTTCCAGTATCAACTCACCTTTACATGCCTGTCTAGAATTGTTTTGGAAGGTGTGTGAAATTGATTTCCATAATATGAATCTGAGTAGGAAACACTGTGTAGATAATTTAAATCAGGCAGAAAGAAGGCAGATGAAGAATCTGACCACTAACCCCACTGTTAGGTTTATGAAACCTGACAAAGGTGGTGGGCTGGTAGTTATGAATCGGTCAGATTACGTATGTAAAATGAAAGAAATTTTATCTGGAAATTTATATGAATTTAGCTCCCTGAACCAACTAAATGGAGCCTACAAGAGTGTGAGGGCAGCCTTGGATGATCTTTTTACTGAGGGCAGCATCTCTATCTCTGTTTGTCTGTACCCTACCCTATTACCCCCATGATTATTAGTCTACTCAAATTACACAAGAATGTAGAGAACCCCCCTGATGTGCCCCATAGTTAATGCAAGGGGCTCTATCACTCACCTCTTAGCTAAGTTTATTGACATAAAGTGTAAGAAATAGATCTCAGAGGAGTCCAGTATTTGTAGGGATTCTTGGGATTTTCTGAATAAGTTGAATGACATTGAATTTAAAGAAGAGTATGTATTAATCATGGGTGATGTAAGGGAACTTTACTCAGTCATTCCATACCATGTTGGTTTGGAATGGTTCTGTGAGTATTTAGTTGAGAAGGGGGTGCCATAAATGGAAATTAATTTGTTGGAACATCTTTTGGAAATGGTTTTAAGAAATAACTTTATTGTTTTTTAGAGGGAATATTTTTTGCAGAGAGAGGGAGTTGCTATGGGTGTAGCATACAGTGGAGTTTATGCTAACATTGGTATGCTGCAATGGGAGCATTTGTTTTTGTTTAATTCTGCCTTTTTCCAATACTGCCAACTGTATACACAATTTTTGGATGACTTGTTTATTTTATACAGGGGGTCCCAAATTATTGATGGAGGAGTTTTTGGTTTACTTGAACAGTTCCACACAATTTGTGAAATTTTCCCACTGTGTGGATGAGCAAGAAATCTCTTTTTTAGATATACACCTGAGTAAAGATGTGACAAATAGGAGATTTGTCACTAGAATTTTTTGAAAAGAGATATACTTGAATGTTTTTTTTACACTTTTCAAGCACCCACCCATTTAAGCAGAAGTGGGCAGTTGTTAAATGGCAGTTCGTGAGGGTGGCAAGAATGGTGTCAACATTTGAGTTATTTTCAGAAGAATGTGAGACATTGAAATATATGTTTTTAAAGTGAGGTTACCTATACTCATTTGTATATGAGATTATGATGGAAGTTATTAATAAAGGGAAAGTGGTCATTTTGAAACCATCTTAAAGGATGGAAGGGTGTTAGGTTGGCAGTGGAAGCTGATATTAATGAAACAAGTAAGTATTGAAGCTGGTACTGAGCCTCTAAGTGTTAAATCTGTAAATCAAAACAGCTATTCATGCTCCTTTGTGACCACATTTGGGTCTAACAGCAAACATAACAGGCATAGTATACAGAAAAATTGAAATGTTTACAGTATGAAAGAGAAATTAGGGATTCAATAGGTGCTGGACCTGTAATTGTGTATCGTAGGGGCAGAAATTTGAAGGACTTGTTTGAAAGAGTGGTTAAGTATAACAGGGAAGGGTTTATGAAGAGATGTGAGTGCTGCCCATATTGCCCCTATATGTCAGAGATTGTTGAGACAGTTATTAACGGTTTTAAATTTAAAGCAGTGGAAAAGTTTTATTGTCATTCACAGAGGGTGGTATATTCCACCCAATGTGTTTTATGCGCAGGTTTTTATATTGGTAAAAACGGAGAGGAAATTAAAAAAAAACACATTTATGAACATCTTAGAGCAATCAGAAAAAAAATGATGGTGCCATTGCCCTTGTCAATCACTGTATAGATTTTATGGGCATTCTTTTAAGTTCTTTGTGCTGGACTCAGCAAAGGTTGGTGAAAAGGGTGGAGCATGGTCATTACATCTAGAGAGGAAAGAATTGACCTGGCAACTATATTTAAGGGCTAACATTTGAGCAGGTCTTAATGGATATATTTCTATCAACAGGTTGAAGGCACCGGAAAGATGATCTGATGTATTTTAATATTTATTTTAATATTTACAGAAACGTAAAATTGAGTTGTTTTGAATAAGGGTTTAGAGTAAACACTTTTTGTATTTATATTTAACATATATGCTATATATTCAATTTTTGAGATATGCTAGAATGTCAATTTTATGATTTTAAAGGTTTTATAAATATGCATGGATATTTATGAATATTTATAAATATTCAGAAATAGGCATGCAGAGATATCGTCTCATGACTGAAATCATGAGGGGTGTGCTTTTTGTATGAAGTCATCACTAATTGAAGGTATTTAAACATGGACTGCTTTCTTTTAAACTGTCTTTTAAACTGTCAAAAGAAGTTTCTTATGGTAGAAACGAAGGTGCTAATTTTATATGTGTTTTTGATTAAATAAGGTGTATTTTCCATGGATAAATGGACTTAGAACACTGGATTTTACATTTTTTTACACCACTGGAGTATTCACATTTCCTGCCTTACAGTCTGATTTTCTTCAGTTTGTAGTTTTCTGGCTTACTAGTGAACTGGATAACTTCTTGCTGTGAGGCGACAATGCAAACTGCTGCACCACTGCACCGTCCGTAATGGTATTTTCCTGGGGACAGGTCAGTGAAAGGAGATTTAGAGCATTTCCTGCAGGAGAGAAGGCCAAAGCCTTAGTAACTAGTCTTCTCTACAAAGTATAAAGTTCGGAGAGGGCTGCAGTAGTCTCAGGAGGGAGTTACCTGGCTGTATGATGTTTAGGGTTACCATCTGTCCCTCTTGATGCAGAATAGTCCCTGTTTGGGCTATTGTGCCATGTGCATACCTCTCATCCTCTTAGCTTAAGAAATCTGGATAAAGCCTAAAATGATAGGGGGAACACTGACCCCAAAATAGGGTCAAATTTTAAATATTGCTTGTATAAATTTCTAAAGTTACTAGAGTAACAGGATTTGTGTTAACGTGCATTTTCTGAAAGATACGAAGACTGAAACTCAAATGTATGGCATTATTTAGTGACTTCAGACCTCAGTGATTTGCCAGAAAACCACAAATTGTATGAGGAACAGATTAAAATTACAAGGCAAAAATTTGGAAAGTCTATGAAAATCTGAACAGTTGAGAGGTATGATCGTGGGGAAAAAACATGAAAATTGACAAATGTACTGAGATTTTAGGACAGAATTTATTTCATATGTTTCCTCCAATACTTATGCAAAAAAATAGTTTTTTATTAAACATATTATTTTATGAAACAAGAAGAATAGCTAAAATTCTATAACAGTAAATGTTTATTTAGGAAAAAAAGTGATGTCTAGTTGTTTGCACTGGTTGTGGGTATGATTTGTCCTGTAAAACCTCATTTTGTGTACAAAATGTCCCACAATGATTATTTGAAAAGGTGAACCCTGTTGATGTTGTTCTGTAAGGGGATATTCTGATGTTAAAATATGCTGGCATATAAATTAGAAGGTATAATTCTGCTGCTGTGTTGATCTGTGCTGATAACAGTAAAATAGAAATGTACTGCTAAAGGCGGAAATAATACTGATACTGCTTAAAGTACTTGTAAATATGACTGAAGCTGAACTGCATAACCAGACTGTCCCCTGAACTGGTGGTAGAAACTGGGTCCTGTGGACTGAAACCAACAGTGAGTATGTATTTTTCTTTTGTTTTTCACATTGACTGAGAGAGTTTTCCTGTTATGCTTTTTGTAAACAAATACACTGCTAAAACTGAATTACTGGCTCCATAGACTTTTTATTGTCACAAGCATGATGTCAATGCTAGCACTTATTTATTCAAGTTTTGGTTATTAGTCCACTGAATCAAAAGTCCTTTTATAGGTAAGCATGTGAAGCACTTCAAAACAAATGGAAAACTGCACAGCATTAGCTTTAAGATACACTTATACTTTAATATGTCTTTCATTATGGGAGTCAAATAATCCACAAACTATTATTATACAAATCCACACACTTATTTTTATGGCATATTCCACAATAAGATTTAATTACTTTACAATTGCCATGGAGCTTTTATGCCCAGTATTTTATTTCCAAAGTATATGTATGAGCATTGTCAAAATGTGAGATATGCTTCCTATATTTGTTTGAAAACTAGTAGTGTACAATTAAACACATTTTTTGTTTTAGTCTTTTTTGTTGTCTAATAAAAAATATAGAGTTTGATAGCCTACAGCATTTATTAGCAACATGTATGTATTAACTTTATGCTGATACCATTAAATGAATGTCAAAAACAAGAAATGCAGGTTGATCAAGGCAAGAACAAGACCTTTTCCAACAGAAGTTCTTGGTCACATGACCCATCCACTTCTCACCTGTAAATCTAGACTGTAATAATATAAAAACTTGTAACACTTCTTCAGCTTCAGCCTCCTTCACTTTGCACAGATTTTGAGTTAACACTTTTGCCCTAATATTTTCCATATTGGTATTCACCAGCCTCTACTCACTTTGTTTCCATTGCTATGCCATATAATTTTGTACTTAGGCTCCATCAGCAAAATAAAGTCTTTTCATTTCTAATCTAGCCCTCTTCCTGTACTTCTGCTCCCAGTATGTTTCTACCAGAATCCTCTTCCAGAGATGTAGCACTTTCCTATATGAGCCTAATCAGGCCTTTAGAAAATAGGCCCCAACCCAGCTTTCCCCACATACTTCCAGCATTTTCTCAAACAGTCCTTCCGTCTCCATTAGGTACCAGTACCACCTATACAAGATAAATAATAATAATAATAATAATAATAATAATAATAATAATAATAATAATAATAACATATGTCTTTGCCTCTCTGCTATGACAGTTAAATACCTTTTAGGCAGCTAAGATATACTGCAGACTGTATTCATAATTCATTTACTAAGAATCTTCCCTTAACAAGTATATGTTCTCCTCATGTTTTATCTTGAAGCAGTAGTAACCTGAAGAGTTAATGTAATGCCTTTACAGTGCCATTTACTCGTGCTTAGCTTTTGCTCTTCAGTTTACTTTTGAAAGCTTGGTAGGTTTCTATTTTCATGTTCCCTTGCTATGAGTGAATGAATGAGTGTATCTAATCCTGCCTCTCACACTACAGTGGCTGATAGATTTGTAGTCCTAGTTCTCATTTATGACTTTGACTCCAATTTGATTCTTGCAAAGCAATTTTTCTTTTGATTCACATTTCTGATTAAGTTATATCCTCTGTAGATATTAGTTGAGTGGGACTATGCCTCCTTCTCACAGTTTATGGCTGTGTTATTCTTCTAGTGTCCCTATCTTTCAGTTAGACTTAATTCTCTAAGATATAGCATCTAAACTTAATAATTCTCCCATTTGGTGAGGCTCCTTGCTCCTTTGTGGAGGAGTCCAAATCTCATTATTTTTAGGTGTTGCAATTTATCTCTACCCGAACTTACAGTTAAATAATGATTTTTATTTGTTTTTTTTTCTTGTTTTTTTGTATTTTCAGTTCTTCATGCTGAACATAGTTTAATTATATTATTTGTTTTACTCGAGTCATTGGTAGTGCATTTTTGTCCTCATTTACTTATGTTTCCTTGTTTTATTTGCTTCTCTTATTTAATTTACTTCCTACTCAATTAATTATCTTTGCTTTTCATCTCTCCCTTCTTCATTTTTGACTTACTAGTAGTCTCCTTTTTTCCTTCTGAATAGTTCTTGCTTCACTGATAGACTTCCTTGGTTTTCAGTCTGCTTTACCCCCCCCCCCAAAAAAAAAAGCTTTAATCATTCCATTATCCTTCTCTCTTGTTTTTACTCTTTCACGCTGCTTCTTCTTTCATCTGTTGCATTATATCTACCCTTGACTCTGCAGGCTGAATATTACATAATTATTTAATTAATTTATTTACTTTAATGAATAGTTCCTTTATCTTTGAGTCCCCACTCTCTGGTTTATACCTTTTATCAAACGGTTTGAGATTGTTTTGGTATTTTATCTTGGTAATTCTCACACTGTTCCTTGCCATTCTGATCCAGTCAGTGACCTGGCTACCAGAACAGTTTAAAGGAGATTTCTGTATAACCTTGCTGTATGTACTGCATCTTAGAGATAATGGGAGATGAAATCCAGACCTCTTCCCTTACTGAGGCACATATATCTCATGACTGTAAGACACTGAATCAAGTCCTTCTTCATACCCCCATATCCTTTAGAAACTATAACAAGCTAATCTATGAATGGGAATGAACACTCCAGAGACTCTTTCTTTCTATTAAAAGGTTGTTATATCTTCCTTGCAGCACAAGCCAATACCCAATTCTCTCCACCCTCTCCCTCTTAATCCTGAAGTCCACTTCTATTTAAAATGGCCCATGTAAAGCTCGGAAGCCTAAATAATAATAAGCTACACTAGCTTTAGACCTGGTTGCTGCTAAAAAAACACAGATACTTTAAATATATATAAAACATGGCTAAATGGAGAGACATTTGACAATTATGGGCTACTTTATAGCTGTCTCATTCCATTGTGATTGTCCTGGTCAAAGATTAGTAAATAGGGTGATAGTCTTGATAAGCATGGCAGTTAGTACAGAATAATAAGGCTGAGGGCTATTAAGCAACTACTTCCTGTAGTTCAGTGTTTGAGTCCTGCAGCCTCCATTTGCTTACTTGCATGTCTGTTCTGGAGCAGATAGGAAATTAGGTTACACTCCTCAATAGCCTTCTGGACTGCACCTCTAGTAACTAATTATGGACTATGAACTATATGATATGTTTGATAACCTTACTCATATACTGAAATGCATATAAGGCAATTACTTTCCATTCTCAGCACACAGTTTATATGGGAGTCAGTCTCCCTGATTTACTACAGGCTTTAAAAGCAAAGGGCACAGGACCTTAATTGGAGCCAATGAAAAGCTATTGGTCTTCTTCATTGCATGTGTCCTTCCTTCTTAGACCAGAGAAAGCTCTGGAGAACCAAAGTAAAACTTGGCAAGGAAACAACAGATATCAGTGGGTATTCCCAAAAGGATTTACTATCAAAAGATTCAAATTCATATGGTCTAACAGTCATTTGATTGACCCATATGGTCGACACATGAATATTAAGTATTTTTTTGGCCGACAGGAAGTGCATGCAAATTACCTGTCGACATTATGTTGATAACAGGGCAAGGATATAACCTTGTCAGCGCTGTTGTGCAATCTCGGAGTTGTAATATATAAGTAGCAGGGTGTGTGGGGGTGCAGCCCCCCACTGGGGAGTGCAGGGGGGCACAGCCCCCCTGCAAAAACACTGTTAGTGTTGCAGGTGTTTTTCGACCATTAAACGTTGACATTTTTTTTTCAGTATTTTGAACGTTCGGTGTAATGACTTTCGACATTATGACTGTTGACCATATGAATTTCAACATTTTGATAGTAAACCTTCTCAAAAGATAATGGTGAGACTCTGAGAAACTAATCATAAGACAAATGTCCTTTGTTCTCACTTCATAAGGACCACAACCTTAGCTGTCTACTTCCTTTCTGGTTGCAGTCATGCTAATTCCTCTACCTAAGCCAATTTATGTCTTGTAAATGGTTATGTCTTTTCACATTTCTTTTTAAAAGGCTGTAGTTAGAAGAAAGTTAAAACACTCCCTTTTATAGATGCTGTACATAAAGATATATATCTTGTCATATTAGTTTGATGCTCAGATTATACTGTTAAAGCCCCTGACCTATAACATCAAATTTCTTTTAACTACTGGCTTTTTCTCCTGATGCTTGGAAGTAGGATGTCTTACTGCTTTTACTAAAATCACCTATTTCCTTTCTCCTGAGGATTACATATCTTATTCCAAACCTTTCTCTGCTCACAAAATTTTTAAGAACTTTGTCAGCAACTACTTGACTTTGTCACACAAACATAACCAATGTCCCTGAAGACTACAGAAGTACTCTTAATCCTCCACTGTTCACACAAGTCTTTGTGAAGTTTGATTGTCATCAACTATTTGGCTTTGTAAATTAGAATGGATTGTTTCTCATCTTCACACCATGAGTTTGGAAGTGTTGTTAAATAAGAAGTGGAAGGATTCTGAGACAAAGTTAGCTGGGAATAAATATACTATTGTTCTGATTACAGAAACATGGTTTAATAACAAAAGCTGATCTCATTCATTGCTTGGGCACAAAGGACATCATGTATACAGACAAAACAGGAGAGAAGGGATTGTCTATTGATGCATCCTCCAAGTTTACTTCAGTTACTTTACTGCATGTAGAAGAATGTGAAGCAGTCTGTATAAGAATATGAAACTTTAGTTGTTAGGGTGGTTCTTGGTAGGGCAAAATGGAATATAGAACTCCAAATTCCTAGCCAGAATTTGATGCTAATTTTGTTAAATTAATGCATGATTGCTTCTACAATGACTGCTATTTGATTACTGGGGATGTCAAGCCCTGGGTGCTGACTTGTGAGTGCCAGCTTCTAGGGCAGAGTTGATCAATGCTCACTATTATTAGTGGAATTTCTTTTTCTTTGGTTTGCTTTGAGATATAGCTATCCAATTTACTGGTGAACACATTTCTTCTGGGACTGCACAGTTTAGTTTTCTGAGTTGTTTTTCTGGTGCTACTTCACTGCCTTTAATGCAGCCAGCCCAAAGATCTTAACTTGCTGGTGGCATTCATTATGAAGAATGCTTTTTCCTATTATCCACTGCATGAAATAAACCTGTGATTTGCTTCGGGTACTCTAGCACTGCTACATGCCTATTTTAGCAGTGGTGTATCACTCATACATAGTTGTTAATCTGATGTGCATGTGATGACAGTCTACTATATAACAAAATTGGCAGCATCTATTCTTATTTACCAGTAAATAAGAATTCCCTGTTCTTTAAAAGCAGTAAACATTCACTTTATAGCATTAGTTATAACATTTAATTCCTTACCAGGCAAGTCCTTCCTGCCAAGGATAATGATTAATTTATTGTACAGTGCTTGACTAATGAGTGGTGAACTCAGATGCATACTGTGAATTTATATCTCATTCTGCTGATACCTACTTGCCTTGAATTGCCATACAGTGCTTTGACCTATGTTAGTGTGAAACAATACAGTATTTCTTTTGTGTGGTGCACACGTATTTGGTAATTTAACTGTTAATTATATTTTTCCACACTGTTTTCTTATTTACTAGTGTTACATGGATGATATGATTAGCTGTACATGTGTGAACTTTGCCAATAATGTGTATACTGCTTATGCTACAATAGTCTATGTATTACCTGTTTTAGTCACAAATGCTATAGAAGGAAGGCAGCTCTGATGTATATTTATGCAATGTTACAGTTTTATAGAGCTTTTTTAGTTACCTGCTAAGCTAGGGTATGCTCAACCTTGTTTTGCTGTTATTTCCTAACTTTATTTAACTGTGCCTATATATTCCTTATATTAGGCTGTCAGCTGTATTGCTTATGATATGGTGTATATAATTTCATATTATTTTAAGTTTATATACTTAATTCAAAGAATAATGAGTTAGATCACGTATCTGTTATGAATGACACCCCAAGATGTATACGACTGACCTCAGTGGTATCCTATGCATGAGAGCAGGAAGGAGGGAACTACAGCCATTAACATCTCTCATTCAGAATTCCCACCTGTAGTGCGTCATACCATAACTCTGCTAACATTGTTAAAAGGCTTACCATTAACAGCTAGGTGGGCTTCTACTACATTTAGTATAGGTGAACTACAGGTACTTCCACCCACATTAAGTGACCAGTATTCAGTCATCTATAGATGGAAGTTTAAAGCTAAGAAAACAGCATCCAGGCTCGTACTAATAACCATACCTGAAGTAAATGGAATCATATGGGTAGATGAGCTACAACTTACAAACTAGTAACAGGTTTATCAATGTCTGGATTCTATGACTGCACTCTCTGCTTTCAACAACATGCTAAGTCCAATTCAATACTTGCTTTTCCCACTTCATAAACAGAGTTTCAGGTGACAGTTTTCCTTGGTTAGACACCGATATAAAAAGACAAAAACAGAGATAAAGCTTGTCTACAAATGGAATAAAGACATCAAAAATCAAGGTAAACTAGAAAACAGCTATGGATTGAAAAAGATCACCAGGATAAATAAAAATAAAGCCAACATTACCTATCTAAGCTCACCAAAGAGTCACCTACTGCAGGAACATAAATGGTTTTGACAACCCATTAACAGTATTAGTACCAGAATTTTTTTTTTCAGAAAAGAAATCATCAAAACCACAAGAATTCATACAAAATATAAACAAACTTAAGGGCAACATATCTTTCTCAGCTTCCCCTTCACTAAAGCTCTTAACAGCACTCCCTCTCCTTCCTCACTGAGCCTTCTATATGCATTTCTCTCCTACCCACCTCTCTAGTTACAGTGTCAAGGAAAGAATATGTGAACTAGAAAATAACGGACTATCACTGCTCTGCAGACTTCAGCCTATTATATCCCAAACTGCTATATATGGATAATGCCAGCTTAGTCAATCCCTAATGCACATCTTTTATACATCACAGTTTCAAACATTCCTAAATCCTTTCATGAGGTAACCCTCTGTACTACAATAAGTAACTACAGGACAATTGCCAATTCCTGCCCTTTTGCAAAAATTCTTTCAAAACTTATCTCTAGGCAAATATTAGAGTATATTCAAAAAAACAACACGTATTATACCCTAATAGTATATTAATAGCACTATACATTCTGATTTACTATATCTTCAAAAACATGGCTAACAGTTTACTTAGTGGTTCCATTTGTTTAGTTCTTAAACAAGCCTTTGAGACTGTGGGCCATCAATTACTACCTCAGCAGTTGATCAAGGCAGGCTTTGTGAAGGAGGTCATCCAGTGGTTAAGTGATTACTACAAAGACAGAAGTTAGTAAGTCAAATCCATGGCGAAGAGGCGTAAAACTTTAACTAAGCTGCAGATGGCACAAGTTCAGATAGTATCTCAGGTGCCTATAGCAGCTGGCAGGGGTGGATAGGAGCAAGTGACCATTGTCATCTTAATGATATGGGGGGAGGGAAATGGATTTGTCTTGTCACACAGGTGACAGCTAGTAGGAGTGCTAGGTGTTACATCATGTGGAATTAGAGCCTAGTTAGCTAGTTCTACCAAGTACAGCTGCACAGTAAACCAAGGAAATCTCAGCATGTGGAGACACAATCCCTCTTGCAGGGCAGCACATAATGGTTCTTGAAAGAGCTGCTAAAAGGGTACGAGGTGCTCCTTTGGCATACACAATAGGCCACCCTGCAGGACTCTCATGTTAACCTGCTCCATGCCAGCCATATCTTGCCCCTGAGTAGATGAGTTGATTGTGATTCCTGGGAAGTAACAAATGTGTCATAGGTTCTCACCTTGCCCAGGGATGCCTGACTCCCACTGCAATGGAACAAAGGGCCACTTGGGTGCAGATGAAGGAGCTACTAGGATAAGTCCTGTTGGGGGGGGTTAAAATAAAAACATAACCTTGATAGTCTACTTTAATAATGTACTCACTGAAATGGAGAATAACTAAAGGGGAAACAGTGGCCAGTGATGGAACCTCTGCTTTTCTCCCTACTCCTTAACAGTCTACTCTCTGAAATCCCAGGCATAAGCTGCACTCTGTGGAAATTATATTGTGTTTATAAGAGGACACATAGATCTCAACATGGTGAACAGGAAACTTCTAAATAGTTTTGTTCAAATCTGGAATTGGCTCATTGCCATGAAGCTAATTATTAACACAAAATAATCCTCAGCAATGATATTTGGAATACAGGACAGAGTGGCTCAAAGTGCGACACTAAACATCATAGATTCAGATGGTATATCCATTCTTACAATGAAAGTACAAATATATCTGGTAATTAATTTGATAGGTTAGCCTTTACCCATATATAGAACAGCAGGAAGACGAAGTCCTAAGGTAGCTAAAGACAGCCTGTTGAATGTCTAACCTACTCACACCACAAACACTTGCCTCCTTAGTCAAAATCATCTTTATCTTGTCCCTCAAGTATGCTTTACCATTTAGTCTAAATATAGCTAGACTATAAACAACAGAAAACAAAATACTCAGATAGAAACACCTAACATGAGCTCTACTGCAGTACTATACAAAGAGTTGAAACTAGAATTCTCTTTTTATTAAATACACTTACCTGCAAGCTATTAAATGAAAGGTACTGCCAACCCTTGAAGGCAACCTTACTAGTTAGAAGTACAAATTGCAACTTAAAAGGACACCTAACAGCTACACAGACCAGCGTGTACGGAAAGTGTTTTCCACAAAATAGCCCCTGTGCTTTGGAACACATTGCGTAACAAATTGCAAAGGGCCAGCAAACTCACACACTGATCAGTGTCAATGGTGTAACAGCACACTCACAGATAGATTGCTGATACTGCAGTGCTACATGGTGGAGTGGGTGCCTCAGTCCTGAGTGTGTTTTGTCCTTAGGATGACAAGTTAAAATGAAACCCCATCTGCCTGAGCTGGTAGTAGTTCAGGTGGATGTAAAAGATCCCATGGCATTTATTGAAAAGAGTAGCGGCTGCTTTATTATATAAACACTTTTCCATCTTTCTTTCATTATTTACACATTTATTATATTTGCACTTTATATGATATGTTATACATCACAATAAAGCATTTTATATGTTTATCTTCCTAAATACATGTAAAATCTATTTTATTCCCCCATCCTTTCCACCACGACCACTTTATATCACATATTACTTCCTCATCATTATTTCTTTTGTTTTTATAGCAATTCTCCACATCTTCTTTTCCATAAACACCAAATAGAAATGAATAAAGTGTTATCCCATTTTTCAGTTTCTTTTTCACTCCCAGCCTTATATTTCCCATGAAACACCATGCCCATATAAATGTTTTTAAATACTTTCCAGTCATAAACATCTTTGAATAATGTCCAAAACCTTAATTTGTCTTACAATATAAAAAAACACAACAGTCTTGCAATGTCTCTTCAGTATTACAGCTATTACACATTCTTTTTTCTTTCATTTTATATTTTGTGTTATTTTTAACTGACAATTTGTCCAATAATAAATGCCACAGAAAAGCACTTGCTTCAAAAAAAGATCCAAATCTTTCTTGCCTTTTCCTTATTGTTTTCTTGTATTCATTATTTTATACCATTCTTTCCTTTCTGTTTCTACTTCATTTATATCAGTTCTGTATGTCTTTATTATAATTTCATATTAGGGTTACCACCTGCCTCACTTTGCGAGGGACAGTCCCTCTTTGGGCAGTTGTGCCCTGCAAAAAAAAAATTGAAAAAATGGCAAATGTCCCGAGATTTTAGGACAAAATAATTTTCTGTATTTTATATAATAGTTGCATAAAACAGTTATTCTGCATCTGAAGCACCTACATGTTATAAGAAACAGAATATGTAACTAAAATGCTACAAGAATAAGCTTTTATTTAGGCAAAAAAAGTGAAGTTCTGTCCTTTATACTGGTCGTGGGTATGTTTTGCCCTGCAAAATCTGACATTTGTACCAAAAATGCCCCACTTTGGGCATTTGAAAAGGTGGCTTCTCTATTTCATATTCCTTCTCTTCTAAGCCTTTTGTTTCTTTTTTTCCTTTTCTTATCCCTGATCCTCATAACTTTATATTTTTCAAATAAAAAAAATTCAGTATTGTCTTTGTTTCAGAAATTTTTTTAACACCCCAAATAAATATTTTTATCAACCTTTTCAATAAACACTTTGGGGGTAATTCACTAAAGCTTACACAGAGCTAATCTCCATGTAAGCATAGTGGCATGGCTCGAACATGGATTTCGGAGGCTGTGCCATCCAGGAAACAAGTCTGGGGGTGTGCATGAGCCTCCCAGCACTGTTTGGCCACAGAGATGATCCCATAATGCAAATCACCTCATTTGCTGGTGAAAACCATGCAAATGATGTGAATTTGTGATCCAGCAAGCAGACAGGTATCCGTGTAGGAGCCATATCTGCATTAGAAATGTATGCAAGAACTTTCCGTGTACCGGACTGCAAAATAAAAAAAATGAGGCTGTGACAACTAAATGTAAAGCATGTATTACTTGCATCAGGCATGCCAATGGACAAAACTGTGTTCATCGGCATGTAAAAATGATGCAAAATATTAAAGATCAAAAGTTTTTTTTTTGGCATATATGCTATGTTTAAGCCGTGCACAGTGACGCGCAAACATACTATCTTGCAGAAAATAAAATAAAAATAGCAAAAAGGCAATAAGAAAGCTAAAATTAAATTTTACGTTATACTGGCCAGCATGCAGAGTCATAACAATGGCAGGTAACAGTGGTTGCTAAGGACATAGGCTCTGGTCTAGTGATGTAACTATGGTATAAACAATCAGGTGTATGTAAATGAGCTAAGTTTACTGAATAGCAAAATGGGCCACCATGTCCACAGGTACCTAAACGTGTAAGGGCTATAACGTGGTGATGTAGGCAGAAGCAGCAGCTGACCTGAAAGGGGTGTGTGTCATGTTTGTGTAAGCACATTCGAGCTCAGTGGCTGCTGTTTGCACTCAGCTAAGCACTGCAAAGTAAGGGGGGTGTGTCTTAGGCTGCATAGCTGTGCTTAGCTGGATTGGCCTTGGCAAAGAGGCAATGCATAGCACATACACTGGCACCCTAGGGTCCCAGGGACTGATACCTCTCTGCAACTCGCACACACAGTAAAAAGGATGCCACACACATCACACTACCTGTACCTTACCATATATAGGCTGTGTACAGTGTGCATCCAACAGAGTCAGCCCTGAAGCACCGTCCTCACAACTGCCGCAGGTGCAAGGTAAGTCACTCTTCTTAACAATAAATGAATGGAGTAGTATGTTGTGGCAGCATATCTATGGTTTTGCTGCATGCATGCAAAGGAATGGGGTGGCCTACACTGATAGCAGCAGACAACTGACAGCTATGTGGGATAACAGGAAATGTCCACCAAATACTGACTTCCCCAGAGTATGCAGTAGTCCCCTCAGTGACAAAACTCACTGTAGTATATGTGGGGGACTAACAAACTGGGGGGGTCATAGGTCACTTGCATGGATGTCAATGATGGAGTCCCATACGCACATCTCAGTCTCTCCCAGCAAGTCAGCTGTACAAAGCCATAAAGAAATGTGTAGCAAAGGCCCACAAATAGGGACAATGATGAAATATTCCTCTTACAAACTTACACAGTGAAATCACAGCATGTCTTGCAGTTGCATTAAGTCTCTGAAAGGTAAGAAGTCTGAAACTCAAATGTCTGTCATTATTTTTTAACCTTCAGTCTGTAGTGATATGCCAGTATTCTCCAAGACAGGCACAATACTATGCTAAATGGAACCAAAATGTAAAGCCAACATCTGCACAGTCTGTGCAAATGTATACAGTTGACAGGTATGCCCCCTCCCCCCAACATAGGTTCATAGGTTCGTAGGTAGGTACTAGGCTATTGGCCTAAGGGCCTAAGTAAGCCTAGCCGACAAGGTTCCCTGGCTTATGCCACCCAGGAAAGTTAATTTCCTGTGCCCCCGTTGAGCAGAGCCACAAAAGTGATCCCGGGGGTGTATTTCCTATTTCCCATCCACTCATCAAGGTTTTTCCTTGAAGAGTGCTAATGAGGAACTTTGCTTGACACAGATGGGTAGCTTGTTCCAGAGTATAGGAAGTCTCTGGGACAGGAATCTATCCCTCCAGCATGTTCTGTTTATTGTGGTGACAAGGTTTAGGTCCCTAGAGTGTGTAGCTCAGAGGGACTGGGATTTATTTAGGTGTAGCATGTCCAACAGCTCTGGGTTTAGCATAGCTTTATATGTTAGGCAGAATTCTCCTTGGAGTAGGAAATATGCTACAGAGTAAAGCTGGAGTTTTCTGAGATGGTCAGCCTAGGGCATCTGTTTGAGGACAGACATCCTCTTTGTG
Source organism: Protopterus annectens (assembly GCF_019279795.1). Lineage (NCBI taxonomy): Eukaryota > Metazoa > Chordata > Ceratodontiformes > Protopteridae > Protopterus > Protopterus annectens. Next base: position 1,616,108,035 of record NC_056739.1, on the reverse strand, counting down.
AGGTACTTCTGTGGCCTTTCCAGCTGCTGCAGATGTCTTGTGAAGTACATTCCAAAAGGGCATTGTACTCTATAATGGGTCTAATGAGTGCCAGGTAGAGGGGAGCAATGATCTCTCTTTTCCTTGATGAGAACTCTTTTGTGATGATGCGTGCCACATAGAAGGATTTCCTGACTACTGTGGCAATGCGATTATCAAAGGAGAGACTACTGTCCACCTGGATCCCAAGGTCTCTTATCACACATTTGGTGTTAAGTAGACTGCCGTTTATGTGGTAGTTCATGGGTACAGAGTTTTTACCAAAGGGGATGACAATGCACTTTTTGGCATTGAGCTTTAGGCCATGCCTCTGACACCAGGCATCTGTCCCAGTGAGGCCCTTCTGTAGGATGTCCACATCATTTGGGGACTCGACTATGGCTCCTAGTTTGCAGTCATCTGCGAACTTCATTAGCCAGAGGCCTTCTGTGTTAGCCTGTAGTTCAGAGAAGTAGATACCAAACAGGAAAGGTCCCAGGACTGGACCCTGTGGTACTCCACTTGTCACTGGTTTGAAGTCAGATTTGGAGTTTACAACTTTTACAATGTGGGTTCTGTCAGTGAGCCATTTGGCAACTCATCTTGTGACATAGGGATTTATACCTAGTTTATAAGTTTAGCTATAATTCCAGAATGGAGGATGGTGTTGAAAGCCTTGGCGAGGTCAAGATAGGCTGTGTGAACCACCTTACCCTTGTCTATGGCTTTGGTGACTGCCTCAAAAAAGTCAATCAGGTTAAGAAGGCATGATCTGCCTTTCACAAACCCGAACTGGGTGGGGTCCAGAGTTTGGAGGTTCCAATGTCTTTGTTTATGAGTTCCATGATGATACATTCCATGGCCTTGCAGACCAGGCTCGTCAGACCAATAGGGCTGTAGTTCCCAGGATCAGTGGTGGCTCCCCCTTTGTGGAGTGGGATAACTGTTGCTGTGTGCCATTCAGTGAGCATAAAGCCTGATGTTAGACTATGATTGAACATGGTGCTTAGGTGGGGAGCCAGTTTGTTCTGAAGTTCATGTAAAATGCAGCCTGGGATGTTGTCCAGTCCCATGGATGCTGTGTTTTTGGTTTTAAAGAGTGCAGCTTTTACCTACATAGATGTGATTACAGGGACTCTGCATTCTTCCTGTATAGATATGGACCCTTTAGGGGGTGAGAGGGGGTAAAGTTAGCACTGAACCTATTTGCCAGGATGTTGGCAATATCAGTTGGTTCTGTAATTTTCGTGCCATTGTGCTGTAACTCACAGCAGATCTGGGTGTTGCCACTGAGATTCTTTACATAGCTATAGAATGCTTTGTGGTTGCCCTTAGAATCAGTGGTGATTTTGTTTTCATAGCTAGCTTTGGAGGATCTTATAAGGGATCTCTGCTTCTTACTGAGGCTGACCAGGGAGCTCCTCCACTCATGTGATTTTACTCTCTTTTGCAACAGTTTCTTCCTTCTGTTGTAGAGTTTGTGTATGGCAGGGGACCACCAGATTGGCTTGCTTTTTTTGGAGGATAGCATCTTGGTTCTGTTTGGGATAGTACGAACCATGCACTTGTGTAAGTGCTTATAGAGTGCATTTGTGTAGGATTCAGTATTGTCCATCTGCATGGGTGCCATGAAATTCACCACTTCTGTCTTAAGAAGCATGAAACTGGCATTGGAGAAATTTTTTACCATCTAGGGTGATTAGCTTATGGTCTGATCTGACCAAAGAGGAGTTGACTTCAGATGTGGAACAATGGTCACACATGTTGGTAATGACTAGGTCTAGGATATTGTTGTCCCTGGTGGGGGTGTGGATAAGTTGATCCAGGACATTTGAATTTATAAATTCCAGAAAGCGTTGAGTGAAGGAGTTGGTACATGAGTAGTTTTCCCAGTTAATGGTGGTGTAGTTGAAATCGCCCATTATTAGGGTGTTTGGTTGAACCCTAATATTTTCCAGTATATCAAGAAAAGAGGAGTGGGAATCCTGGGGCATGGTGAGGAATCTGTAGCAAGCTACAATTTGTATTGCAGTTTTGCCCAGAGTTAGTTGCACTTGGATAACCTCAGAAATGCTGCGCCACTAGCCTGGAGGTGTGGATATCCTTAATGAATATGGACACATCTCTGCCTTTGGTGTTCTGGTCCAGGTTAGATGGCCAAAAAGTGTGGTATGAGTTATAGCCTGGTAATGCAGGGGTGCTCTCTAGAGCCTTGAACCAGGTCTCAGTCATTGACAGATATCGATGTTCTCCATTTTAACGAGTGCCTCAAGTGAGTGCATTTTGAGATTTAGACTTCTAGCATTGAGTGGCATTATCCTCAGTTTTTGCTTGCCTGTTCCTGTTATGGTGGTGAATTTGTCATTTGAACCTTGCCTAAAAAAGGCACTATAGGGGTGGCAAGAGCCTTAGCCAGTATCCGGAATCCCAGGGGCCACAGGTGCAGGCCATCTCTGACAAAGCATCATGGTCTGTCGACCATGTCGTCCCAGGGAGACAGATATTGGATCCCCTTAGAATGACACCAGAAGCTTAGCCAATTGTTGAAGTCAATCATTTTGTCCTTGTACTGCAGTATCATTCTGGGTGATGGCAGGATGCTACTCAGGGCTAGGGTCATACTTGCCTGGGCTACAAGATCAGAGATCTCTTCCATGTCTCATTTCATGTAGTCCAGGGAGGTACATCTCGGGTCATTCACACCAACATGGACAATGACAGAGTTGTGGAGTGACCTGAGTACATGGTTTATGTGGTGGATCCTGGCACCCGACAGGCAGCTGACAGTAACCTTCTCCTTGTTTAGCCTGGTGAGTGGGACATCAGTGTGCCGGACTATAGAGTCACCTATGACTAGTGTGTTGGGTACGTTGGTTTGCCTTATGAGCTGTGGTTTATTGGCACACTGAGTCTGTGGGCTATGTGTCATTTGTGTTGCGTTGGGGGGTGGAGGTTGCTTGTGTTTCTGCTTTGGAGGTCTCTGTTGAGCAGATTATTATTGAGAGCCTCTGTGAATGTTTTTGTGTTTCTATGTGTGGATTTTGGTGGTATAGGTTTAGTGGGACTATGTAATGATTGTGGTGTGGTGCAAGTGTTTACCTTCTCCTCTGGACTGTCAAGTTCAGTGTTAGTTGGAGAGAGCTTTACCTCCAGTTTGGCTAGATAAGTGCATCTCTCACAGGTTGTGGTGTTGGGTGGTAGGATGAGAGGGTTGTGTACATGAGGCAATTGCTACATTGCCTCAAGATGCCCAGATTCATCAGATAGACAGGAGAGAACACTGGGAGCTGACCCTTGGACGTGCCTGAATAAAAAACTACTTTCCTCTAGACAAGTGAGGAAAGTGAGTATAAGAGCTGTTTTTCTCTAAACAAGTGAGGAAAGTAAGTACAAGAACTGTTTTCCTCTAGGTAAAGAGGAAGGTTGTGTGCTGTAGTAATTTGTAGCTTATTTAGTGCTAACAGCAAATTCTGAAAAAAGTGCTGAGCACGAATAAGAAAATTCAAGTGCTAAAACTAAGAATCTGTACCTGGATCTTGTGGAAGATAGGCTACCTAGTGCTTACCACTCCCACTGATAAGCTAGAAGGCTTCCCTCCAACACAGAAAGGCTTGGGGGTCTCAGAAGCTTACAAACAGTCCTGGATACAGCAAATCTGTATCTGGACTAGACTAGTTACAGGAAAGATGGGAAAGAAGCGCAAACACGGACTTTTAAACTAGTAACTTGAAAGATATGGAAAAACTGTCACACTGCCAATAAACTACAGTTTCTGGGCCAGAAACCCATGTGTGTTCCCATAGAAATGCAGTAACATTTATGTTTGCAGGGTAATAGCAGTAGAGCACATATTCCCAGGGCTGTCCCAATCAACTTGATAACTTGTTGCATGTCCACAATATGCCGGGGTCAATGAGCTATGTATATGCATGGTTAATAGTGTCAAGAATTAGGCAGCACTTACTTTTGGCTGTTATGGCTTAGTGGCCTAGGTACAGGACTGTGGTTGACAGGGTCCATGTCTCAAGACTTGCAGTGCCAACTATTTAGCATGTCAGCTACACCTATGGAAGGAGTTGTACACACTGTCCAGAAGTCAATATCTGTTACTGCAGGAAGGCTGGACAATTCAGGGACAAGGGGCCACACATATGGACAGTACACAGCTTGGAGTAAACTACACAGTGCCTAGTAGGACAGCAGGTTCTCGAAAGTCAGTGTACTGCCAGGTTATAAATGGCTGCCACCTTTCTGTGTCAGTACTGACAACAAATCACTGGCCACCATCCATACCCCTGGAATGACAGGCTGTCACAGAAGGACCACAAGTATGGCTCATATATCTGTTCTGATTTTCATAACATTGCATTTGCCTGCCAAACTATTTGCAAAACAAGAAAGGTTGATGTGAAAACATCAATGGCAGACAATGGAGAAGCAGACATCATACCCATAAGAAAAAGCAAGCTAATACCAAACCGGTTTCCCAACTGTCTATGCTTGGCAGAGCAATATTAACACCCTGTCCCCATGTGTGGGCCTGTGTTTGACTGTCATATATGGGCCTGTCCAGATGTCAGTCTGTGATGGTTTGACAGCTAGGGCCAACATGTAGCTTTAGAATAACATAGTAACACAAGCCATCTGAGGACCACAGCAGATGTAGGGGTGCAATGATGGACAACCTGCTAAACAGGTACACTCAGAGGTGTGAAGCCCATAACCCTGTATGTGATGTTATGGCATCTACCCCGATCACACCAGAAATACAAATACATAGCAGCTACTGTGGTCAAAGCCTGTGACTGGACTACAGAAGGAAAAAGAAACATATATAAGGGGAAGGGGAACTACTGGCCAGACAAATGGAGAATGTGCACACCAGAACAAATTGTGTAGTATCATATGATCCCTGCAGTGTATGGAGTCAGTAAACATCACCCACAACTACACAACACACACCCATATAAGTGGAGGTCCTCAACAAAACAAAAACCCAAACAAAGGACACCTCAGAGGCAAAAACACATGAGAACTCCACAAACCTCCACACCACAGACCATGCATAGTCCACGCACCAGTGTCTTCTAACCACTAAGGCCTTACCATAAACCTAACATATTCAGATTGGAGATTCCATTGTGAGACACACAGATGTGCCTTTCAGCAGGCTGGATAAGGAGAAAGTCATGCTTACTTGTTTGTCAGGTGCCAGAATCTGCCGTATCACACATGCACTCAAGTCACTCCACAACAGGTACTGTTATTACTCTGTCTTAGTCTATGGTGGTGTAAACAATGTCAGATGTACCTTCCTGGACTATAGAAAGATAGACATGATTGAGCTTGCTGAATATGTATCTCATGCAGGTATGTCCCTAGGCTTAAGCAGCATTCTACTGTCATCCAGAATGATGCCTCAATACAAACAGAAAATGATTGACATTAACAATTGGCTTACTTTCTGGTATCATCCCAGGGGGAGCCACTGCCTAGCAGCTTGGGAACATATGATCGACAGACCATGCTGCTTTGCTAGAGATGGCCTGCATCTGTCTCACTTGGCCTTAAGACCTCTGGCAAAGACCCTTGCCTCCCCCATAGTGCCTTTTTTAGGGAAAGTCATGGGGTCCATACTACCAACATAAAACTCTTAACAAAACACAAAATAAGGGTAATGCCACTAAGCACTAGGAGTCTAAACATGAAACTGCACTCATTGCAAGCATGCTTAATCCCGGATGATGCTGACATGTGTACAGTCACATAAATCTGGGTCAAAGCTGCGGACAGCAACCCATCCTTACCTGGTCACTCATCCTATCACACAGCCATACCCCAAAATGTAGCCAGCAAAGCCAAAGAAGATGGAGTATAAACATATAGTAAACAGACACACACCTCCAGGCTGGTCAAACAGTCTAATGCACACGGGGCACTCCAGGTACAGTTAACCATTGACAAGACCCCTTTTCAAATTATATGTAGCTACAGGCCCACATATTTGACTCAGGATGCCCACTCCACCTATCTAGACCTTTACAAATCTATCAAGATTCATCCCTTTATCCTGATTCTGGCTGACTTGAATTACCCAACCATAGATTGGAAAAAATACTCATGCCAGAATAGAAATGCACAGAGATTCCCCCATTTTATCAAAGCAAATGCCTTGGGACAGCTACTTGATAGCCCCACAGGATGTGATACATATCTTGGACTTGGTAGTAACCAACATGACTAACCACTGCAGCACCCCTACAGTATCATCCTCCCTGGGAAGATCCAATAAAATGAGCGGTCACCTTCGATATCACCATCTCCCCTGATTCCCCTGTAGCTATGGTAAAAAGAAAAATTCTCCAAAGCTGATTACAACCACCTGAGGGATGGTATAAATAGCTGCATAGCCCCATTCCCCACTGTAGGAATGGCCACCAATGTCCAAATGTACACCAAAGTATTATATGAGCATATATATATATATATATATATATATATATATATATATATATATATATATATATATATAGATGCATGGAATCAGGAAAACCTGACAGGACAACATCATCCTCCGCAAGGAAGAATAAACCAGTCTGGTGGACATCTGCAATAAATAAACTATATAACAAAAGGAAAATATTGCTCTCCAGGACCAAGAAGGAGCAGGTGCCCAATTGGAAGCAATCTCTCCTTAGCCTGAACAAGCAAATAAGAACACCAGTGAAACCCTGTAAAGGCAGCTTTGAGTCCAAATTGGCCACATATACTACAGACAATCATAAGGCCTTCTTCACATACGTCTGCAGTCTCAAAGGAAGCTCTCAGATCTGTTCAGAACTGGTGGTCAGGGACACCACATACACAAATGCTGTAGATATAGTCAATCTACTGGCTGACAGATTCAGTGGAAACTTCTCTCCTCTATCCTCTCCATCAGTAAATCGGGACATCCCCAGTATCTGCCCCCCCCACCCCTTATCTCTAGGGAAGAGGTCATCACTGCCCTCTCAAAGGCAAAAAAGACAGCCTCCATGGGACTCAACAACATCCCAGGCTGCATCCTACATGAACCCAGCCATGAGCTTGCAGCACCATTAGGCACCCTAGTCAACCAAAGCCTAAGTACCAGCTTTGTCACAGCCAAGTGGAGGACAGCCACTGTCATCCCTTTACACAAAGGTGGAGTGTCTACCAATCCAGGACATTATAGACACAGCAGCCTAACTACCCTGCTCTGCAAGGCCATGCAATGGATTATTATGGATGTCAGTAGCAGGGACATTGGCAAACTCCATATACTTGACCACACACAGTTTGGCCCTGTCAAGAGGAGATATGTCTGTTAAATATGCTACACTTTTTTGAGACAGCCACCAAAGCCATGGATGAGGGAAAGACGGTGCACACCTGCAAACTTAACTTGGCAAAAGCCTGCTACACTTATCCCCACTTGGCTATAGTAGATAAACTCAGTCAACTAGGCATCAATCCATATGTTACCAGATGGGTAGCAAACTGGTTTACTGATAGAACCCACCTAATCATAATAGGGCTAGCCAACTCAAGCAGTACACCCCCTAATGAGTGGCATACCCCAGGGATTGGTCTTGGGGCCTCAGTTATATGGGATATACTTCTCTGAGGTGCAGGCCAAAAACAGTGGCCTATGACTGACCAGGTTTTCAGATGACTGCAAGCTGGGAACAGTCATCAGTTCCTCAAGTGATGTGGACGTCCTCCAAGAGGGTCTCACAGAAAAAAAATGACTGGTGCTAGAAACATGGCCTCAAGCTGAATGCCAGAAAATGCATCATCATCCCCTTTGGGGAGAGTGATGTCCCCACATATTATCACATTAACAACAGGTTGATAGCAACCTGACTTCTGACCACCATGTTGCTACCATTGAATGGAACGTTTTCTACATGGCTCACCTCATACTTAAGGGTATCTCATCCAGGGACAAAGAGGTCATAAGATCCATGTATACTACCCTTATAAAGGCAATTAGTGAGTACAACACCCCCTATGTTATGTACCTCACAAACCACATGCAGCAGCTGAGGAGACCACAGAGGTTCCTCACGTGGAGAATCCAGGGCCTCAAACACCTACCCTACACAAATTGGCTAAAAGCACTGTCTCTCTACTCAGTCTCATACAGACCCCTCAGAGTTGACCTCTGTGTGGCATACAAAGCCATCCAGACCCTGCTGTGATGAGACTGCTGCATATCTGGAAGTCAAACTCCACTCAAGCAACCTGTAAGGCACACCATTAACCTGGTCTGTGATATCAATAGGACTTGTTTGCATGACAGATATGTGTCCCACACACTCCCCCATCTGTGGAATATACTCCCTGTCCACATGATTTTGATAGCCCTTTTGAAGTGCACCCCAGATAACTGGATGGGAAACAGAACATACACTCCCGGCATTCCACCTGTGTCCCTGCTGGACAGAGGCTCAGGGTGCTGACATGTCAAATCATGGGCTACACTCTTGTCTGCCAGGGTTATAAAGGCCTCAGGGCCAATAGTCTAGCAACCTCCTATAAATCTATAAACAAATGTCTGTCAGCGGTCCACCACATTACTCTATACTGCTTTGTCACTGACATACCCGGAAATCACAGTGCTATGTAGAATATACCACACATATTATGGAAAACTCGGCTCAGTCCAATGCACTCTGTACCCACACCAGGATATGACTTTCCAGTTAATAAGGATACTACACAACTAGGATACCCCCAGCCAGTATATCAGTGAGGTGCTGGACTGTTTACACAGCTTCATCAGCCAATCGGCTGTAGCCATACCTCTCAACTGGGCAGATTTTCAGGTCATATTTTTGGTCTGTTCCTCATAACATTTGTATTTTTCTGGTAACTCACTGGGATGATCTGAGGATTTATGTCAGTAAATAATGACATACATTTCAGTTTCAAACCTCATATCCTTCAGAAAATGTATGCTGAAACAAACACTGTTACTCTAGCAACTGTCTAAGTTTATAAGAGCAATATTTAAAATTTGTCCCTATGTGTGGCCCACTGTCCCCCATTTTGACAGCCTTTGTCAAGATTTCTTGTACTAAGAGATTGAGAGGCATGGCTGTAGCTCACAAAACCCTGGACCAAAGTGCAGCTATCTCTGGAATGGACTCCCACTCTTACTATAGAAAGTCATACTGGACATGCTCTTACACTTAGAGAATTACAGCCCATATCTAAACCCACATCGGACTATACAACTGTATTGTGCCTGTATGTCTCTACATACAGACAGCTATGTGCAGCTTAACTGTTTCTCCCCACCCCCATCACACAGGATTACCCTCAGCTATGTGTAGGTGGGCCATATGTGATATATCTGCAACTGTTGAGTGTGATGCATACATATATATATATATATATATATATATATATATATATATATATATATGGGCAACATATACAAATACATCAATCATACACAGGCAGAGACATTGGAGAGAGAGAGACAGACAGACAGGGAGAGAGAGAGAGAGAGGAGACACAGAGAGAGAGAGAGAGTCATAGAGAGAAAGAGTCACCCTGAAAGGCATAGAGTGATCTCCTTCTGCAGACAGCTGCACACCAGTTGTAACTAGTGGTATGTGGCATTATGAAGTTGAGCTCCATTGTGTAATAGTAGTGAGATAGGGGTTGTAATCTGACATCACCCACCTGTGTGTGTGTGTGTGTGTGTGTGTGTGTGTGTGTGTGTGTGTGTGTGTGTGTGTGTGTGTGTGTGTGTGTGTGTGTGTGTGTGTGTGTGTGTGTGTGTGTGTGTGTTTGTAGGTTAAAGTATTTTGAGGCCTTTCCCACCCAAAATACACTTCCCATTGCCCTCCATTACAAGGCCTGCTGATGCCATTCACCTTAGATATACCTTTGGACGCTTGTTATCCCTATAAGCTCTGTGGGGTGTGTGATAACTACATAGCACTATATTACAAATAGGTAGGTATGGGTTCTAATTTCAGCAATGGCAATTGTGTGTGTGTTTGTAGGTTAAAGTGTTTTGAGTCATTTCCCACCCAAAATACACTTTCCATTGCCCTATGTTACAAGGTCTGCTGATGTCATTCACCTTAGAAGTACCTTTGGAAACTTGTTATCCCTATAAGCTACATGGCACATGCGATGACTTCATAGCACTAGAATACAAATAACTAGCTAGATAGGGGTTATAATCTCAGTACTGGTGAGTGTGCTTGTAGGTTAAAGTATTTTGAAGCCTTTCCCACCCAAAATACACTTTCCATTGCCCTGCTTTACAAGGCATGTTTATGTTATTCACCTTAGAAGTACCTTTGGAAACTCATCATCCCTCTAAGCTCTGTGGGGTGTTCAATAACTACATAGCACTATAGTAAAAATAACTAAGTTGGTAGGGGGTATAATCTCAGCACTAGCAATTGTGTGTGTGTTTGTAGGTTAAAGTATTTTGAGGCCTTTCCCACCCAAACTACACTTTCCATTACCCTACTTTACAAGGCCTGCTGATGTCATTCACCTTAGAAATACATTTGGACACTCTTCAGTCCTATCAACTCTCTGGTGCATCCAATAACTGCATAGTACTATAATACAAATAACTAGATTGGCAAGGGTTCTAATCTATGTAGTGGAAACTGTGTGTGTGTTTGTAGGTTAAAGTATTCTGAGGCCTTTCCCACGCAAAATACACTTTCCATTATTCTACTTTACAAGGCCTGCTGATGTCAGTCACCTTAGAAGTACCTTTAGACACTCTTTAGCCCTATAAGCTCTGTGGCATATCTGATAACTGCGTAGTACTATAGTACAAAAAACTAGGTAGGTAGGGGTCTTAATCACAGCAGTAGCACCTATGTGTGTATATGTGTGTGAGAAACATATCCCCTTTGTACAATTTTGAGGCCTGTTCCATCCAGTACACTTCCTATTGCCCTACTTTACAAGGTCTCCTGATGTCAGTCACCTTAGAAGTACCTTTGGACACTCTTCAGCCCTACAAGCTCTGTGGTGCATGTGATAACTGTGTTGCACTATAATACAAATAATTAGATAGATAGTGGGTTTTCATCTCAATACTGGCAACTGTGATAGTGTGTGTGAGAAATATATCCCGTGTGTGAGTGTGTGTGTGTGTGTGTGTGTGTGTGTGCGTGTGTGTGTGTGTGTGTGTGTGTGTGTGTGTGTGTGTGTGTGTGTGTGTGTGTGTGTGTGTGTGTGTGTATGTGTGTGTGTGTGTGTGTGTGTGTGTGTGTGCATGTGTGTGTGTGTGTGTGTGTGTGTGTGTGTGTGTGTGTGTGTGTGTGTGTGTGTGTGTGTGTGTGTGCGTGTGTGTCTGCTGGTTATACCATTTTGAGGACTGGTGCCCCCCTCCACATTGCATTACTTTACAGGGCCTGAGGAGGTTGTATCAACCTGAGTGCCCAGGTCTCTCACCACAGATTGTGTGTGCTTTGTGGGTTGCCACTGATGGGGTAATCAGTAGGATTTTTTTTGTCAGATGGTATGATGATACATTTTTCTGCATTTAGCTAGAAGCCATGACTTTGGCAGTAGTCATTACTTGCTGTGAGGCCCTCTTGCAGTATGTTAACATCATTTGGGGAGTCAATGACAGCACCCAACTTACAGTCGTCAGCAAACTTGGTCAGCCAGAGAGGTTTTGTCTCTGAGAAATAGATGCCAAACAGTAGGAGTCCCAGGACAGATCCTTGGGAAACTCCACTAGTGACAGGTCTGCTATCAGAGGTAGGTTTGCCTATTTTGGCTTTGAGGGTCCTGTTGGTGAGCCAATTGGCTGCACACCTGATGAGATAGGGATTTATGGCAAGTTGTGTTAGCTTTTCAATGATGCTTGAGTGAGGCATTGCGCCAAAGGCCTTGGGCAAGGCAAGCTAAGCTGTATGAACTGACCTACCCTCATCCAAGGCCTTGGTGACAGTCTCAAAGAAGTTGACCAGGTGCAACATGCAAGATGTGCCCTTCACAAATCTGAACTGGGTGAGTTCAAGTGCTTGGAGATTGCCTATGTCCTTCTTTATGAGATCCATAATGAAATGCTCCATGACTTTACAGATTAGACTTGTCAAGCTAATGGGGTGATAGTTTCCAGGGTCAGAAGTGGCACCACCTTTGTGCAAGGAGATGACAATGGCGGTTCCCCACTCTGCTGGAATGAAGCCAGTACTTAGGCTGTGGTTGAATATGCTGCTCAATGGTGAAGCCAGTTCTTGCTGGAGATGGTCCAGAATACATCCTGGGATAGTAATGGGTCCCATGGAAGCTGTGTTGTTTTGCCATGGATAGGGCCTGTAGCACTTGATCTATGGACGGGACAAGTATTGGGGATGCTGAAAGGGCCTTTGGGGGGGACGGGGGGTGAAGTTTGCACTGAACCTCTCTGCTAGCAGTTGGCTAAGTCAACAGGATCAGTGTATGTGATACTGTTAAGGACTGATTCGGAACAAACCTGGCCTTTGCAAAGACATTCCTGACATAACTGAAGAACACTCTATGTGTTTCACCACATAGGTAAAGGGACCTTATCCAGACAAAAGGTAGGCATTACCTCTGAATAGTATATAAAAAACAATAGCAAAGGTCTGGCTCCAAATAATCCAAACAGCATAAAGTTCTCCTACTGGCATGAAGGACCAACCATAAAACGAAAATGTTGAGCAGCTCTATTTTATTCAGCACAAGCGCTTTCACAATAGTTTCATCAGGTGCATACAAAATGAACTCTAAAAGACACACCTTATATAACCATTAAAAATCACATGACACCAATTAAAAGTTAAAAGCAATGCTTCTTAAAGTAAAAACAGCACAGAATAAAAATGATAAACTTCTTGCATCATTGTTTTACCTATTTAACAGTCTCTTTTGCAACATAGGTTTCAATGGTATATATTCATTAAGTCCATGCCCAAAATTGGCTCTAAGTCTAACTGTCCACTGTGCCTCTATTTCTTCTGTTCTAGCCTTGATATTACCACGCCTAATATTTATATAATTTCTACCCAGCACTCTAAAATTAAATATATGCTGTGAGTCTGTACTATTAACATGCTTAGCTAAGGCATTTATAACATTCACTTTCTTAATATTATAAAGATGTTCCCTTATCCTTTCTCTAAGACTATGATCAGTTTCGCCTACATAAAACTTATGGCATACACAGCAGGTAGCTAAATAAATCACATGGCAGGTGTCACATGAGACTTGGACCCTGATACCAAAAGACTCACCAGTATCTGGATGTTTAAAAGAACTATCAGTCAAAATATACTTACAATATTTACAATGCCCACATGGTTGTGTGCCAACTGTTGATCTTGTTTGTAATTACATAACCTATTTTTTCAAAGATCTCTTATTTCTAAATGAAAATTGTGGTTTATTACCTACGATATCCCTGACATGTTCATCTGTAACTAAGATATCCCAATGTTTATTAATGACTTCAGTATATAAAGAAACATCTCTACTATAACTGAAGCACATTCTAAACTTATTGTTGCCACTATTTCTTGTTCTATGTGCTGGATTCGAAAAGTAGGGTTTAGCTGTAGTATCCCTTAGTTTCCAAACTGAAATGGAATTTTTATTTATTAAACCTACCTCATAACCTCTTTCTGCTAATTCAGATTCAGTTGTTAACATTTGTCTTTCAAAATCCTCTGTCTTAACATTCAACATAGCAACATTTGTAAAGGTAAATTCAGGATGCATACTATCCCTATTAAGCAGGTTATTAACATGAGATTCCTTTCTAAATAACCTGGTAAAAATATTACCTTGCTTATCCTTTTCAACAAATACGTCCAGAAAATTTATACCAACCTCTGACATATTTAGAGTAAATTTCAAAAAATCTTGTTATCAAAAGTGAAAATATTATTATTAAGAAACAAATTTAATAATGTCAAAATCAAACTAATATTAGCTTCTTTTCACTTTTGATAACAAGATTTTTAGACAAAAACATGGGGTAGCGATGGGTAGTTCCTGTTCTAACAGTTATGCCAACGCTGTTATGTTAGTATGGGAGACTGAACATTTATTAAAAGGACCATATAGCTTTTCTATTTTATTTTATAGGAGGTTTGTAGATGACCTCTTCCTGTTATGGAAGGGGTCGAGATTGAAGCTAGATGAATTTATTATATATATGAATACATCTAGCGATTTTTTGAAATTTACCCTAAATATGTCAGAGGTTGGTATAAATTTTCTGGACGTATTTGTTGAAAAGGATAAGCAAGGTAATATTTCTACCAGGTTATTTAGAAAGGAATCTCATGTTAATAACCTACTTAATAGGGATAGTATGCATCCTGAATTTACCTTTACAAATGTTGCTAGAAATCAATTCTTTAGAGCTTCTAGGTTGAATGTTAAGATAGAGGATTTTGAAAGACAAATGCTAACAACTGAATCTGAATTAGCAGAAAGAGGTTATGAGGTAGGTTTAATAAACAAAAATTCCATTTCAGTTCGGCAACTAAGGGATACTACGGCTAAACCCTACTTTTTGAATCAGGGCTAGAACAGAAGAAATAGAGGCACAGTGGATAGTTAGACTTAGAGCCAATTTTGGGCATGGACTTAATGAATATATACCATTGAAACCTATGTTGCAAAAGAGACTGTTAAATAGGTAAAACAATGATGCAAGAAGTTTATCATTTTTATTCTGTGCTGTTTTTACTTTAAGAAGCATTGCTTTTAACTTTTAATTGGTGTCATGTGATTTTTAATGGTTATATAAGGTGCGTCTTTTAGAGTTAATTTTGTATGCACCTGATGAAGCTATTGGGAAAGCGCTTGTGCTGAATAAAATAGAGCTGCTCAACATTTTCGTTTTATGGTTGGTCCTTCATGCCAGTAGGAGAACTTTATGCTGTTTGGATTATTTGGAGCCAGACCTTTGCTATTGTTTTTTATATACTCTTCTTTTTCTTTGTGTTAAACAAAGGTGCACAGTGTTTTTCAGGTATCAGTCTTTTTCATCATTACCTCTGAATAGTCCTCAGTCAGTACAACAATACATTAGCAGCATGGCCAATCTGCTATGCACCTATGCAGACATCTGCAGAAACTGTAAAGGCTATGTTAACACCGACAAAGGTCAGCTGCAGCCCTGAACACCTGTTACATGCAGACAGCCTGTAATCTGTACTGGCCCACTGGTTACAGGTCAGGTTGTCCACAGGTGACTGTGGCATGCCAAGATGGCAATGTTGTGCTCAGCCCTTCAACAGATGCGCCATGTATGAGACTATAACTTCATGTGCATTACAGGTACAAGAGGCCAGATTCATATATGAGATAGCTGAAACACATGCTGGAGAGTCAGGTTTGGCTACCAGAGGCTATCCTATGTCAGGACTACACTCCCCAAACATGTCAAACACAGTACCATGCATATCCTCATCAACTGCATCAAGGCTGAGTGGATGGCGAAAAAATACATCTGTTCCTGGGGTTGAACCTGTGTCCAGCAATTGCAGGGGCAACAGGTGTTGACTGATGATTCTGTTGGGGATAAAGTAATGGCTAGCCTTGTGAGGGACCCAGGACCAGTACTGTAGTAACCTCCTTTGTATCTATAAACCTGTGGTCCTATGGAACACCCAGGTGACAAGGGGTATGCATGCAAGGTTAAACTGTCTGCCCCCTTTGTCCCTCACACACTGTTGCACACATACACACCTAGGTAAACATGTACATATACAGCAGTACCTTGGCAATGAAAAGGTCACTATGTTTCCACTCCACCATACTCAGCTGTGGTAATGTTAGTAGCTCCCCAGGCTGTACACACACAGACACCTGGAACAGAAACAGAATAAGGTATATGAGACAACAGTCAGTCAGCAGTACTAACAGCAATAATGCATCATGGCAGAGAGGTACATACGCTTCGATGTGTACCCATGACACTTGCCAGCAGACAGTACCTTACACACCATAACATTACTACAGTGTACTATATTTGCCCTGTGCATCATACCCATATTAGCATGTCCCTGCATTGATGGTATGGATAACAGAGATGTGGCACAGGTATCGTCACAGGCACAGGGTGTGGTGTTTGCCAAAGGCCTAGGCTGGGCCATACAGTTGACATCGTGAGTGTGTGTGTGTGTGTGTGTGTGTGTGTGTGTGTGTGTGTGTGTGTGTGTGTGTTTGTGTGTGTAGGGGTGGTGTTCATCTGGGCCATGGAGAAGAGCTGTTTGTGTCTGGTACTGACCTGCATGTGATAATGATATGTGAGTGTGTGTATGCACACAGTCAAGCCATGTGTTAGCCCAACATGGAGGTATAACCCCAAAACTGGAGAACAGCAAACAACGTATCAACAAAATCACTCGAAATAGCTTCACTGAACAGCCTTTATTTACCAAAAATCACAGTTTTCTTATTCAATAAGCACTTTCATCTTGAAAAGACTTCCTCAGACTGAATCTGAAACTGAGACTGAAACATGGAGGTATGTTGGACAGCCGTGGACTGTACATGGCAGGATGTACAATTCACGTCTCCGGCCACGGACACAGGAACTGGTTCTGCCAGGAATCTCACTGGCACCACCTGGCCCAAGCCCAGATGTGGTACTACTCCCTTATGGTGACTAGTGTCTGCTAGATCTGTGTCTCTCTTGGGACTAGCCAGGGCCACATGTCCATGGCCTGCTACATTGTGGTGTGGACAGCACCCTCCCTTTGGTAGTGCTGGTGGTACTGCCACTATGGGAGTGTAAATGTGCATGACCATGTGGCCTCACAGATGATATGGTTGCTGACCTACGTCCACGTGTCTGACATCCTACTCCCACCACATGCTCAAGCACAGACATTGCACGGTTGAGGACTGACAATGTCTCACCCCACCATCTATCCAAACATTGACAAAATAACAAACATAATCATCAGTGTTGTGGAGATCGTCACGCATGGCAGGAAGTGTTGCATCCATGACCCTGAACATCTGTTTGGTGTACCATTCAGAACGTGCTTGTGCCTCCATGATGGACCAAAACATACATTGGTTGACACCTGCTGTGACACATCTGACAGGGGCTGGATGGGCAGCAGTCCTCCTTTGAGCACCCTGTTAATCCGCCTGTGTGGGACCTCAGCAGTTCTCTGGCTATGGCCACTGTTGACAGTCACAGATGTCATAGTCACCACACTAGCCTGTTCAATGCCACCACCCTCCAACTGTCCAATATCTGTGGCTGCTGGGGACTGGGTATGTGTGGGCATACTGACTGTGTATGGGGACATCATGGCTGGAAGTGGTATGTCAACCAATAGTACAGATTCAGCCCCCAACAACCCCACCTGTGCCTCACTATGACCACCATCATCAGAGTCCAATGAGACACTGACATCAGGTTGTGAGGGGGAGAGACTCCAACCCCCATGTTCACCTGTGAGGGGAAGACAACGAATGTAAATAACTACCTGCACTATAATGTTTTCACACACACACACACACACACACACACACACACACACACACACACACACACACACACATGCACACACACACGCACACACACACACATATACAGGTGAGATGACACAAGGGCATTATGCAGACCACTCTTTCTGAATGATGTCATGCACGACACACAATCAGACCACAACAGACTCAGTGCACAGGCCCTCAACAACATGCAGTGCAAGCACATCCAGTTAATATTGCTACTACTATACACCCGTTAGATACGTGAGGAGTGGGAGTATGTGATGCACCTTCACCTAACACACAAATGCACCTGTGTACACAGTACTAATGTACCCCTGTATAGCACAGTGGCTACACCTATAGAAATGTACATGCCAATATGTTACAGCACCTGCAAATAGGCTCCTGTGATGACCAATGTGATGCACTGCAATTAACTCCACCACAAGTGAACATGCACATATTGAAATATGGCTAAGCGTAACAGTTGTGTGCATGGAAAAGTGGCTACCAATAACATGCCTAGCATGTTGATGAGCCACAACAAGACAGTTTCACACTTACCAGCTTCAGGTAGCTGTTCCCCAGCCACACCAGAGGGATCTATGTAGTTGTGGGGGAGAGGTATTGTCAGCACACACAAATGTGGCATTGGTACAGGATAATATGTGCATTTCTGAACATGTACACTACAAGCTGTGATACTACCCAATTTGCTAAAATTCATAATACCTGTGCACTTGTGTGCATTACAACACCCCACCTACAAATGTGGTTTGACCTGGTATATGCATCCAGATAAGCAAAGGCTGCCACAATGAATGCTACAGTATTGAAGTGATGTCCACTGGGGCCTTACCTGGATGCTCCTCGGCTGTTGATTCTGTGCCTCCCACTTCCACAACATAAGTTGATATAGTTTCCTTGGATGTTGTGGCTGTACCAAGGTTGGTGAGGAACTCCTCCGTGGCTGTCAGTGGTGCTTGCGTAGCAGGCCCTCCGCCTTTGCCAGTATGGTCCCTGGCCACAGCTGCAGCCATTTGACGTGCATTGTGGATGCGGTCGGTGGCATGGTGTCAGATCTGTTCATAGGTATGGTCCTGTTGTCCCAGACTGTTCACATTAACTACCAGTTCCATCCACTGGGCAGTGCGTTCCTGCAGGTTTTGCCAGCTCCTCCCCAAAAGTACCCTGTGATGGACTCAGAGTGCATCAATGATAGCCGCAGTGTCAGCTTCTGAGAATGCTGGTTGGCATCTGTGGTACATCCCACCTAAAAGACATAAACAGTGAATCTGTTGTGGTATTGCGCCTGAAAGACATGAACAGGCAAACACATCACAGGACCTCATACATTGGGCACCATTATGTACAGATCCTGCACATCCACTTTTGCTAGCTCTATCCACCACTAACACCCACATTATACCCCTGCCATCTATCAGCATGGTATGTGTGTGGGTATTGTCACCATACTGGCATTACAGCATGTTTTACCCTCATGATCCTGATGTTTCATGTTCCCCCCAGTGAGGACCATTACTGTGCATAATCCTCCATTAATCATTCACATCAGACAGTACATGGAGTGGCTGGGGACATCACAGAGGTTCCTTACCAGGGAATACCAGGCCATCAAACATCTACCATACAGCTATAGGCTATAAGGCCAACCCACTACCCGGTGTCATACATACTCTTCAGGAGTGACCTCACTCTGGCATGCCAGGCAGTCACAGACTCCACATTGCTGGAACTGCTACACAAGTGCATGTCATGCTCCACTCTGTTAACACACACACACACACACACACACACACACACACACACACACACACACACACACACACACACACACACACACACACACACACACACACACACACACACACACACACACACACACACACAAACTTCACCTGGTGAGTGACCTGGACTGGCCTTATTGGCAGCTTGGATGTGTGTTGCAATCACCCTGTGGTGGAATGGGCACTGTGTCCATATCAGTCAGGGTAGCTACCTACACCTTTGCAGGTGTAACCTGGTCAACTGGTTGGTTAACAGCACATACACCCTTGGGATACCACCTGTGTCCCTGTTGGAAGGGAAAAAAATAAAGCACTGAATAGGACAACACAAAATACAAAAAGAACTCAATTTAATATGTGTATTAGGTCTAATAATTCCTGAATTAAAGACAATTTCTGGTTGTCTGCTCCTTTTTTAATAAGCATGTGACTAACCCATTCAATGCCAAGGTTGTGTGGAATAACAGTATATAGATCCTTAACATCAATCGTGGCAAAATTATAGCTCTCAATAAACCTCAGTTTGTTAATATTCTCCAAAAATGACTAAGAGTTTTACAAATTTGTTGTTCTCCAATTAAATACTTTTATAACAAATGGTCCACATATTTAGCCAAGGGGTAAGTAATTTAATTTCTTCCATTAACTATTGGGCATACTGGGGGGGGGGGTAACGAAGATTCTTATAAATCTTCAGAATACCAAAGATTATTGGGATTTGGGGTGCTGACATGGAAAAATAAGGCGAGTCCAGGTCACTCACCAGGTGGAGGTTGTGTGTGTGTGTGTGTGTGTGTGTGTGTGTGTGTGTGTGTTTCATGTTGTCCTAGTCAGTGCTTTGTTTTTTTCATTTTAGTAGTTTGTGTTTTTTATTTACTTGTTTGAAGTTGCCCTGTTGGAAGGGGACATCAGCTGCTGACTTACATACACATGGGCTTGGCTAACATGTGGCCTAGGGATATGGCTGCTCAGGGCCCATAGCCTAGTAACTTTGTATGGTACCAGGAATATCATAAATAGCCTGACTGCTGTGACAGACCATGTTGTTATGTGATGACACACATCACTGCCATCAACTGCTGGGTGTTCCCTATGGGCAATGTTACAGTACTGTGTCATCCAGCCTACATCCCACAAATAGGTGTGTGCTCCTACAGGTGCATGTGGACATCCCTGGAATATCTGAGTTACACGATAACTGAGAACAGTGCATATGTGTTGTAGGGTGACCTCCTCATAGGTGTCTGACATCTGCAGTAACCAGATGTTTGCGGAATGTGTACATATGCATAATAGATGTAGACCCCCCTCCCAGACAATGTGTATTTCCAGACACCAGTTGGACAATATATGATGGTTGTCCACTTAGTTTGGGGAATGTGTCTGTGACATGCCAGGCCCCTGGGGACACAGTAATGGTACCTGAATATCTGGTATTGTATCCATCCCCTTACATTGTATGCTCAGTAGGTACGCACTGCTGCTGAGCCAGTGCCAGCATCCACCCACTACTAGTACCTATAACCTGCTGCCTGTTGCAGGGGCACACCAGGTATGCTAGCCATAGGTATCAGGCAATCAGGTACCGGTGTGGGGTACACACTCACCTAAATAGAGTATGTCAGGAATGGTCAGGGAGACCTGGGCAATCTGTGAAATCCTTTATGACACTGGCAGACTGAGAGAGGCTCAATGACAGTACATGATGTGATATGCCACCTGCATCCACCAGTTCATATTGCCAGTGTGATGCCCCTGCACTGGGCCAGTCAACATGGAGCCTCAATCCTCACCGCTACCACCAGTGAGGGATGTACACAATGGGAGGATGACAAGTACATGCACAGTAAAGTACAATTACCCTTCAGAGCACACAAAGATCACAGTCAGTCTGGGCCTGGTTTTAGCGTCTCTCTCCAGATCCCCAGTAACACTCCACACTGGCACCGCTGTATGGTTAACATCTCAACAGAATGGTCAAGCCAAAACATCCGTCACCCTCTCTGTCCAACCAGTACTTTGGATCCCTGCCCAAGTAGCTGACACACACATGGAGATTTGATTTATGAATCACACACACACACACACACACACACACACACACACACACACACACACACACACACACACACACACACTCACTCACTCCTGGGAAAGGCTGGCACAAGTTTAATAGCTATTGGCCCTTCTGGCCAGACTTTAAGGTATTTCTGACTGGCACAATCCAGCTCTTTACCAGCTACTGTAAGGCCCTCACCAAAGGGTGACAAATCCTACTGTGTGATTTGCCTATTAGCAAAATGGTAAGTGTGACCAAGACCAAGGCTATTGGAGTGGGCTATACAGTGTCACCAAATACATATGCAAGTACTCTAAGAGTTTACTTAGTGCTATACAGGCCAGACACAATGACAAGGTTTAATGATATTTAATAATAACTAATAAAGGAACAAGGCAATATTCAATCAAAACAGTAACTGTACAGTTCAGACTCACATAGAATAATTTAAGACAACATTGCAAGACAGTCTGAAGTACATACAGCAAACATGTAAAGTAATAGGTTCATGAGATGATACTAGGCTATTGGCCTGGAGGCCCTTATAAACCTAGCCAAGATTTGTGCCCATGTTCCTTCAAAGTCAGCACCTGTTTCTCCTGTCCAGCTGAGACACAGGTGGGTTCCCAGTGGTGTATTTTCTGTTTTCAATGCAGTTATCCAGGTTGCTCTTAAACAGGGCTAGAGAGGTACTCTGCTCGATATGGAGAGGGAGTGTATTTCATGGATGGCGTCTTTGGGACACCAATCTATCCCGCCAACAAGTACTATTCTTGTCACAGACCAGGATAAGGCCTTGCATGTGGGTTGCGTGAGTGGGATTTGTCTTACAGATATGCAGCAACTCCATCAAGGCTGGGTTGGAAATGGACTAGTATGCCAGAAACAGGTCACTTATGATCAGTCTGTATGACACCGAGTAGAGGGACAGGGCTTTTATCCTATCTGTGTAGGATAGGTGGTCTGTCCAACTGCTGCTGGTTGGCAAGGTACATGCTGAAGGAGGCATTGTACTCGATAATGTGTCTGATAAGGGAGGGGTACAGGGATGTTATGACCTACTTGTTCCTGGATGACATACCCTTATTTATGAGGTGGGCCATGTAGAAAGCCTGCCGTGCAAGGGAGGCAACATGGTGGTCAAAAGTCAGGTTGTATCAACCTGGGTGCCCAAGTCCCTCATGACTGATTGCATGCTTAATATTATGTTATTAATGTCATAATTAGTGGGGATGACATTTTCCCCAAACAGGATAATGATGCATTTCTTGGCATTCAGTTTGAGGCCATCTGCAAACTTGGTCAGCCACAGACCACTGGTTTTGGCTTGCACCTCAGGAAAGTATATGCCAAACAGTAGAGGCCCCAAGACCGATCCTTGTGGTACACCTCTTGTTATGGGTCTACTACTAGAGGTGGCTTCCCTTACTTTGACTGAGTGGGTTCTATCAGTGAGCCAGTTAGCTACCCATCTGGTACCATACAGGTTGATGCCTAGCTGGGAAGGTATATGTATTATGGCAGAGTGGGGAATAGTGTCAAATGCTTTGGCTAGGTCAAGGAAGGCAGTGTTCACTGTCTTCCCCTTATCCATGGCTTTGGTGACTGTTTCAAAGAAGTCTACCAAGTTTAACAGGCCTGATCTCCCTTTGACAATACCAAATTGTGTGGAGTCAAGTGTTTGGAGGTTGCCAATGTCCCTGTTTATAAGTTCCATGATAATGCGTTCCATGGCCTTGCAGATCAGGCTAGTTAGGCTGATGGGCCTATAATTGCCTGAGTCAGTGGACGCTCCACCTTTGTGTACAGGGATGACAGTGGCTGTCCTCCATTCAGCTGGGATGAAGCTGGTGCTCAGGCTTTGGCTGAATAGGGTGTCTAACGGAGCTGAGAACTCATGCCTGAGTTCATGTAGGATACAGCCAGGGAAGTTATCAGCTCCCATGGAGACCTTATTTTTTACGTTTGAGAGGGCATTAAGGGCCTGCTCCATGATTATGATTGGAGGGGGGGCAGGAGCTGGGGATGTCCTGGTTTACTGACAGGGGGACAGGGGGTGAGGTTTTCACTGAACCTGTCTGGCAGGAGGCTGGCTATGTCTATGATGTTTCAGTATGCAGTGTTATTGACCACCAGTTCACAGATGATTTGGGTGTTGCCTTTGAGATTGCAGTCATATGTGAAGAAGACCAATTTGGACTCAAAGTTAGCCTTAGAGGAGTACACCAGTGACCTTATTTGCTTGTTCAGACAAAGGAGAAATTGCCTCCAACTTGCCACCTGCACCTTCTTGGCCCTGGACAGCAATTTCTACCTTCTATTATAGAGTCTGTTCATTGCTGCTGTCCACCAGACATGTTTGCTCTTCCTTGAGGGAGAAGATTAGGTCCTGTCAAGTATTGCTGAGTCCATACAGCTATGTAAGTGCTCATATAGTTATATGGTGTCAGCTTGGTCATTACTGCTAGTTCCAACTGAAGGGATGGTGGCTGTAAAGCTGCTTGTACCTACTCTGAGGAGACTGTAGTCAGCTTTGGAAAGGTGTTTTTGTTTGACCCTGATTGGGGGGGGGGGGTTAGGGGAGATGGTGACTTCAAAAGTGATCACTTTATGGTCAGATCTTACCAAGGATGATGACACTATAGGAGTGCTACAGTGCCTACTCATGTTGGTTAGGACCAGGTATAGGATATTTCCACCTGTCATAATGCTGTTGACCAGCTGATTCAATGCATTGGCATTGATAAAGCCAAGGAGACTCTGGGTGTTCATGTTTGAGTAGAATAGTTCTTGCACTCTATGTTTGGTAGTTAACGTCACGTAGGATCAGGGTAGAGGGTTGAAGCTTGATGGATTCCAGAAAGTCCAGTTAGGTAGAGTGGGTGTCCTGAGTCATGGTTGGGGGTCTATAGCTAACTATGATTTGAATAGGTGTTTTCTAAACAGTTACCTGCACTTGGAGTGTCTCCTGTGTGTCATACTGTTTGACCAGCCTTGAGGTGTGTATGTCTATAAGAAATATTGACACTCCATCTCCTTTGGCTTTGTAGCCCTGTGGGGTCTGAAAGTAAGTTAAGATGAGTAACCTGGCAAGGCTAGGGTGTTCTCCACAGCTCTGAAACAGGTTTCAGTGACTGCACAAATGTCAGCATCCTCCAGGGCAAGGAATGCTTGCAATGACTGCATTTTCAAGCTAAGACACCTAGCATTTAGCAGTATGACCTTTAAATGTTGTTTATAAGACATTTTCATGCTGGTGATTTTGTGCTCATGACTTTGCCTAAAAAATGCACTATGTGGGAGGCAAGAGGCTTTGCCAGAAGTGTAAAGACCAGGGGAGACAGATGAAGGCCATCTCTGGCAAAGCATTGTGGTCTGTTAATCGTGTACTGGCTTGTGACTGAGACAGGAAGAATTTTAGTTTCTTAATGTGACTGCATCTCTCACATATTGTGTTCCTAGGTGGTAGTAGTAGAGGGTTATCTGTGTACATAAGGCAGTTGCTACACCCTCAGGATGCCCATATCAACCAGAGTAGCAGGGGAAAAACACAGGAAATTGTCCATCCATGGTTATCAGAATCTGTGGAAGAGAGGTCAGGGATAGTAGAGTGAGGCTATCTGAGTATAGTACCTATAGGTGTGAGTTTAGCCAGATAAAATCAATACAGTAGCCTCAGGTGAGGTCCTCACTCACACAGAAGTGCTGGTAAGGGAAAAAAATACAACTGAGATACCTCACAAAGGGTTAAGACAGCACACAAGCACAAACCCACACATATGCTGGGTTGAAATACCACAAACACGAAGGTAAAATAAGAACACTGGGACTGACCAATCAACCCTTGTCCCTGAGCTCTCTCAAATGATCTCGGTCTACTCAGTAAGATAAGATGATGAGATGAGACTGGGAGGAGTGTCTGAAATGAGATTTATAGTATGGGCAGCCAACTAAAAAGCCAACAAATATAATAACACAACAAGGGGGAACTCTTAAAACTCCAACAGAACAGAAAATGTAAAACCAAACAAATGTAATACTAGAATAAGATACAAAATAGAAGTGACCAAAGCATAAATAAAGAGCTTCAAATCAACATTAAATGCAGAGATGACTGATACTCAAAGCAATGCATATCACACAAACATCAGACAGATATACCATATTCCCATCTATATGTTTTACATTTGCCTAGTTCCTTAATATTAGAAAAGCAAATGTGAGTGGATGTTGTCATATACAAACAGACATACAACATGCAAAGGTATTTCTGTGAGACAGGTCTGAATGTAATAATCCACATTAATGCTGGGTTAGCTCAGATTACATCAGTGTTTGTCACCTGCCTTCATTTCACAGGCTAATAGCAACTAACATACTTCTCTGCATCAAATGTACTTATCTGTCTGATGTTTGTGTAGACCTGGAAGTTATAACAGAGTTAAACACTTTTATATTTTCAACCTAGTAATTATCTATGTTTCAAGAGAATTCAAAAACTGTAGAAATAGACATTTGAGAATTTCTCAGTCTGAAGATTATGCAAGTGAAGTGAACAAAAGTGCTAACAACATAAACAAGTTTGGAATAATACCTTTGCCTCTTGCCTTTTATTTTATATATGGTGTGAGTGTGCTAATGGCATATGTGTACCGAATTTATATGTGTGCACAAGGTTATTGGCAACATTGCTCACTAGCCGTGACAGCGTGACACTTAAGAGACATGTCTCAGGAAGAGTGCATGGTCTACATACCTATCCTGCTGTCCTTTGTAGGCATGGGGTTGGACACTAGAACATTTGTACACAGTTTATTACTATACCCTTTATACAGCTAATACAAACATTTCTTTAGCTGTGAGCCCTGTGGAGAAAATATCTCCTAACACTACCTGTTTCTACAAAAAACATCTTCATACTAGTCCTGGGATTCAAACCATGGTCTGTGTGTGCAAAACGTGACAGCATATATCTATTTCTTATCACACTGATCTAGCAGGACACTGCTGTCTGATGCTTCACTGATTTGTGCCTAAAACTCGCTTGATTACAATCTAACCTTGTAATATAAGTGGAGTGTCACAGAAGACTGTAGTGAAAGTTGAACATACATGCCAGAGATCCATGCATGATAGTGAATTGTGTATTGATACTCTGAATGCAGGTGCACACATTTAACCCCTAGTGGAGGTGAATATGTGTGATATGTACAGACCATGGCAGGGTGCTAGGTTGCATACTCGACCCATATACATTTGCACATCATACATTTGCAGATTCCACCTATTACAGTCTCATACTTGCCTGCATCAGCATACCTACATTCAAGAATACATGTAGCTGAAATGCAAAGGTTAACACAAGACAATGCTGCAGGGAACACAGTCTAATACATTACACATTACTATTCAAGGTTCAAATCTTAGTGCAGAACATATATCAATTTTCCTTGTATCTTGTTTTACAGCTCCACATCTACAGTTTGGCATAAGAGCTGCTTAGCAGGCAAACCTCAGTGACTTCATGCTCTCATAGCCATAATTGCTGTCTAACATCTGTACACTTGTATTTCTTCAACAACAGTCCAGATTAAACACAACAGTTTTTTGGAATAAGCTTTACTGTGGTAACATGACACAGTGCTTTACTACAGTCTAACTTCTACATTCAGTTGTACCGCATGTCCTGTAGATGAAGAATGTATGTCAGTGATTACCTTCACAGTAGCAAGCACACTATAGCTTATTAACAGATGCATTGCTACACAGTATTAATAAAGTATTGGCTTCCTTTCATCAATAGTAGCTTGTTTGCTGCCTTCATCTGTATTATATAGTACCTGGCATTATTTACTTATATCAATGTGGGTCTAACAACACATTTATTCAGTACATTCAGAATACACTATACCTAATGGCGGTAAACAATTACACTTTATTATTTATTGGACTATATATATTGCAAGATATATCTGTACTCACCATACTATCGGCACAGACTCTCCAATCGTCATCCATGGGCTTCCAGATTACGAGCCCCCTCTGCTGCAGTTGTGGGGAAGAAACACACCATTATACATACCTGTCTGTCAGACATTTATACTAAAATTTGATAAAGCAACAGGTGAAATACTTACAAACTTCTGAGGCATTCCTGTCCCAAGCATCTTGGATCCACTGGGCCAAGAGAGCCTCCTTCCTCTGTTTGAGGTCATCATAATGGTGAAGTACCTGCTCATCAGTGTGGAGGATGCCAGTGACATTGGTGAGCTCACTTGCCAGATGGTCCCAGGCCTCAGCTTTGTATTCTGAGCCCTGGTACTGGCCCTGCAGCAGTCTGATGTTATGGTTCTTTACAAAGAGCCTAGCCATGACACTAGACTCCAAAATGCCCCAGTGCTGTGCCTGAAAGCCCATTCCTTCAGCAGCACCTGCCATAGTTCCTACAGGGATCAAACTCTAATGGGTTCTGCCTGTATTCCCACCTGTGCAGTTTAAATAAGGCCATATTCCCACACTTTGCCATCACCAGACCATTTTTAAAAATGCTGAGCAAAAGCTCAGCAGTGCGTAAATGCTTAAAGCTGAGCTGAGCAGTGCTTAAAGTAGCAAATCCACTCAGCTGAGTTGAATACTGCTTAGAATGGTCCTGTTTAAGTATTGATTAACTTGGCTTAGCATTGCTTCACAAAACTGAGCTAAGAGTAAACAACAGTTTTCATTAAAAAATAAAGAATGGGATATTAATTACTCATTACTGACATATTAGTAAGCGTATATATTTTACTTCATATGACGTCCCCCTATGTGCTTTGATTACATTACCTTGGGGTGTGACTGCACTGTATGGGACACTTGTGTTTAAATGGGGGATTTCACATCATATATCCACTGACACAGGCATTTTGGACAAGCTACACTACCCTGGTTAACATATATCCATTTCTACATCATTAAACAACAACAAAAAATTAACAGTCTTTTCCCATGTAAAAGCTGAATGGTCTGGCTTGGTATTCAAAGCATGCACCTACTGCATGCAAAACCAGAACTCAAACCATTAAGCTAACTCTGCTGTAAAGGTTTGAGCTATACATTTCTATATAGCTCTTCATGATGTTTTAAGCACTGCTGAGCAAAGTGCCATGGTGTGCAAACCCACTCAGCTATGCTTAAACTTAAAATACAATGGAAAACAAATAATCATTTTATATGTATATAACTACATGTAAAACAAGCATTTGAGTTTCAGGCCACATGCTCTTTATGAAAATCTATGCTAATGCAAAACCTATCATTCTATCCACTTTCTAAGTTTGTAAGAGCAATATTTATAAACTGTCCATATTATTTGGTTGCTCATACCTCTCAACCTCTCAGCACAAGAAACCTGGACAAAGCCAAAAATAATGGGGGGGGGGGGGACAAAGGCCTCCAAATCAGGGCAAATTTTAAATATTGCTTGGATAAACCCTTAGAAATGGGCTAGAATAAAAGGAATTGTGTTAACATACATTTTCCAAAGGATATGAAGTTTGAAACTCAAATATTGGTCATCATACCTCTCAACCTCTTAGAGCAAAAAATCTGGAAAAAGCCTAAAATGATGGGAGGACAAATAGGTACAAATTTAAAATATTGCTTCCACACACTTAGAAAGTTGATAGATAGGATATGTATTAGCAGGAGTCCCTGAAATATAGAAGCCTGAAAGCCAAATCAATGCCAGTACTGCACGATTGCAGTCCAAAGTTGTTGTCAGAACACCCCAATACACACCTATATAATGTAATATCATAATAATATGTAACTTTTCTTACAGTAGCCTAAGGAATGTTTAAGTGTAGCTAAGTGGGCGCACATTATGGCCATACACTTAACATAGCTTAAACATCCCATAGGAGCCAAATGCAAATAGACAGGTGAAAATTCCAAGCTGAGGTAGTGTAGTGGTTAGAGTTGTGGCTTTACATGCAGGCATTCATGGTTTGAACCTCAAGATAGGCAATTTATTATCCTATGTGAAAGTAGTGTTAAAACTATTTTAGCAAACTTAAATTGTGTAGCAACCTGTTTTTTGTCAACCAGGGTAGTGTAGCAGTTCCAAAAGTGAGATGTCAGTGTAGAAAGGATGTGAAACCCCCATATAAACACAAGTGTCCCATACAGTATAGTCACACAAGAATATAATTTAATGAAAGCACATAGGGGGATTCATGGAAGGTAAACATAAAATTATAATGTGTATATAAATATTATTTTATAATAAAAATGTATAATATGCCTAAACCTGCTGTCATCACTCTATATCCATCAGACCCTGTTCTGCCCAGCAACAAAATAGTCAGCCCTGTCAAGTCTCGAACCCAGGATGCTGTCCTTTATAATCACAGTAAAGTACCACTACACCCTTTGAGATGTGAAAAAGTGTAATGCTTTAACAAGCATATCATGCATTCTGGTCATTTAGCATTAATGAAAAAAAAAAAAAACAGTAATAAGTGTCAAACCCATTATCCTGAACATTATAGTCAAATGAATGTACCACTACACCATCTACACTGTAGGAAATAGTGTTTTTTCAAACATATTATGCAATAGAGGAATGCAACATTAGGGAGAAGGCTTTGTGGAACCTGTCGTGTTGTATATAGACATACACACACACACACACACACACATATATATATATATATATATATATATATATATATATATATAGATAGATAGGTCTACTTCATTTGATCGACAGACCATTTGGTCAAAAACCAGTATGCAAGGCAAATAATAGGGATTTGTCCTCATCAACAATGTTGTGCGACTCTGGAGTTGGTATATATAGTTAGGGGGGTGTGGGGGCACAGCCCCCCACACTGGGGGGTGTGGGGGGCAAAGCCCCCCAACTAGTTTCCTTTAAAATCAGAAAATAAAACAAAAGTACACATTTTAAATGAAAATAGGTGGTGGGCTTTGCCCCCCTGCCCCCCACCTATATATACCAACTCCTGGGTTGCACGACATTGGGGAGGGGGACAATTCCCAGTTTTATGCCTTGCATACTGGTTTTCGACCAGATGAAATTTTGATCAAATGGTCTGTTGATCAAATGAAGTAAACCCATATATATGTCTGATGAAACATATATATGAAAACGTAGAGTCATAATATAGTCATACATATATAAAAATATAAAGGAAGAAAAAAAAAAAAAAATATATATATATATATATATATATGTGTGTGTGTGTGTGTGTGTGTGTATGTAAATAACATGCAGTGCATTATACCTCAGAACCATCCCTCTCAACCTGATAGTGCAAGAAACCTGTACAAAGGCTGCAAAAGGGGGGGGGGAATGGGCCACATATAGGGACATATTTCAAATATTGCTCTTACAAATGAAGACATCTGCTACAGCAACAGGGTGCATTTCAGCAGACAATTACTGAAGAATATGAGGATGGAAATGGAAATGTTATGTCATTATTTACTGACATAAATCCTTGGATCATCATCATGATTTACCAGACAAATACAAATAAATTATGGAACTGAAGAAAAGTATTGGCCAATCATCTGGACATTCTGTGAAAATCCAGGCAGTAGAGAGGTATGCTCAGAACCCCTTAGTGTAATGAATCTGGAGCAAGCCTGACAAAGTGGGGGAACAAAGGCATGAAAACGGGGACATATCCAAAATACGCCAGTAGATAAGCTGAAAAAGTTGATGTAGTAACACCATATGTCCTAACATATATCAACTGAAATATCACAATTCCAGGACTCAATTGCTTCCCATTAGTTAGTGACCTCAGTCCTCACATCATCCCACTGATGTGTCAGGAATACACAACAGTCATGGGGACCAGACCAAAGATATCAGCCAGACACCTGGAAATCTTACAAATATGTGGACATAACACAACAGTAGGGAAACTACAGTGAGCTACCGAGCAATGTCCAAACTACAATCAAACTGACATAACACTATGCAAGTCCAGCTCTGGGACTGTACACATGCATTAGCAAATACAACAGGCACTACAGGGATGTAACACTACTGGAAAACAGACACTGGTGTGAAAGTGCATACTCCCCAAAAATTGCACTACAGTCACAGTGACATACCAGTAAGTAAACTGTACACTACAGTATAATGACTGTGTAAGTGACAAAATCCTGCTTGCTACCACACATTACCCCTACCTACATATACTGCCCCAAGTCACAGTGTAGTGGGAATCGTGAGGTGTTACGGGGCATGTCATGGTCTGCATGTACAAACATATACAAGCAATAGGGAACCAGAAACTGGAGCAACATGCACAGTCAGATAGAAAGTGCCCATGACACTCACATGCACCCCCTCCCTACACAGCCCAAATAACATGTACACACTACACTGCTACACAGTCCTGGCAGTCTTTTAACAATGGGTAGACAAACATGGACCTCTCAAATGTACAGTTTTCCACAGAATGTATAGGAATAGGACTCATCTCTATGGCCACTTGTTACATGTCTGGGGGTCTATGACATCACTGGGATGGTAGCAGGAATGAATGCAATAAATAATGATATTACATACCTCTGAACCTCTTGGTGCATGACATCTGGACAAAGCCTGACATAAATGTGGGACAGAGGCCCAAACACAGGGGTATATATTGGACATATTACTGTGATAAATGTAGACAGTTGCTGGTGTTAGCGGCTTTGTTGTAACATATCTTTTTTGAGGGATATGAATTCAGTAACACCAATGGATGTTAGCATTTACTAAATGCATTCCCCAGAGTATTCTACTGATTAGCCAAGGACAACAACTGTTTGGGGAACAGACCAAACATGTGAGCCACGCATCTGGACAAGGTCTAGGCCTCTGTACAGTGTAGAGGTATGATTGCGGTGATATAACAGAATGGAAATCCACTGACAGCTGCCAAACATGTCACCCAGCACCTTATGAAGCGCAGTAAGACCAACATGGCACTCTCCCACATCACCTCTGGGAAATTACCCATGTATATTCAAATATAGCATGCACTACAGGGATGGAACTGTAGTGAAAAGCAGAGAGTAGTTCAAAAATGTCCACCCAAAAACATTTGCAACACAGTCACAGCAACATACCAGTACACAAAATGAACTCTAGAGTAAAATGACTGAACAAACATATCCTGATTGCCAGGCACATACTACACCAACATATACTGGCCCAATTCACAGTGCACTGGGAATCCTGAGGTGTTACAGGGCATTCCACAGTCAGCCTCTGGAAGCATACATACATGATAGACTGCCAGCAGCTGTAGCAGCATGCAGTCAGAGAGGTAAGGACGTATGGCATTCACATCTTATGTTCTCCCTACCCAGCCCAACAAACATCTACACGCAACACTGCTACACAATCTTGGCAGTCTGTTCACAATGGCCAGACAGGCATAATTGTCATATGTCCACAGATTTACCTGGGTGTGGAACCATAATCCTGGCCACCACTGCATACCATGGCCAGGAGTCTGCCAGGTCAGTGGCATGATAACTGGAGTGCAGTTGGTAATTAATGATATACCATACCTCTGCACCTTGTAGTGCAGGACATCTGGACAATGCATGACATACTTAAGGGACAGGAGGCTGGAAAGAGGGACATATCACAAATAATGGTGTTACAAACTGAAACAGTAGCTGGTGTTACATGTGTTGTTGTAACATAACATAACATCCCTGAAGGATATGATGACTGGAACACCAATGGATGTCAACAGTTACTGACTACAATCCTAACATTATCCTACCAACCCCACAAAAACAGATGTTGTTTGAGGAACAGACCAAGCATAATAGGCAAACATCTGACCAGTCTGTGGACAACATGCCAGTTGAGAGGAATGTCAGAGGCATATCACCGTCAGATATCAAGTCACCCAGTAAATGCATGTCCAGTCGAACCCTATCAGTCTAGCAACCCTCCATGTGTATAACAGCAATAATGACATACAGTCTGTACCCAATTCTGGAGCTTTGTCTCCCATGTTGTTGGCCTGTCTCCACATGTCCTGTCCTGTGATGTATTTCCACCTACTGTCTGTGAAGCTGTAGCCCCCACACCTCCATAATGTCCCCACACAGGCAAGGGAAATGGGAAAGGCCCACATGATGGGCGTCCCATAAGTTGGAACTAACAGCAGTGTCCAGGCCCACACCATAATGCTGTGTGGGCAGCTACATAGCTTTATGGCCTCAATAATACCTGACAGGACAACATCAATCCCCTCAAGGTAGGCTGAATGCCTGTGGTGGACAGCAACAATACACAACTACCATCATAGGTGGAAATAATCGCAGGATGGGCCAAGAAGGAAGATGTGCCTCATTGGAAGCCACGTCACCTTGTTCTGCAGAAGCAAATAAGGTCACAAGTGATGTACCCTAATGCTGTCTTTGAGTGCAAACTGGAGACATCCACCAAGGCCAATCGCTAGGCCTTCCAGACGTGTGTCTGCAATTCCAGAAGCAACACACATATCTGCTCTGTAGTGGTGGTCAATAACACCACATACACATATGCCATGGATATAGGCAACTGGCTGCAGACAGGTGAAGTGTAACCATCACCCCCCTGTCCCCCCATAGGTACACATGTGCATGTACAGCACCAGCCCCCCCTCCCTTCATGATCAGGAAGCAGGTCTGTAATGCCCACTCAAAGGCAACACATAGAGGTCTCCATAGGCCTGATACCATTCCTGGCTGCATCCAACATGAAGAGAGACATGGGCTCTCATACCCATTCTGCAGTGTAGTCAACCACAGACTGAGCACCGGTAGCATCCCATCTGCACAGAGGACAGACAGTTTATAGAAAACAGGTTATGCATTAGCATTAATGTTTAGAAGGATACAAGTCTGAAACTGAAATGTATGCCATAATGTCATGACAGCAGTCGTCAATGACACTTGCAATACTCTCCATTTAATATAGTAATATAATATTAATATCCAATAGGCGATAAATAAAAATATACAGCTCAAATCCCCAAACCAAGATAGTGCAGTGGTCAGAGTCCCAGTTTTGCATACAGGTGTACACGGTTTGAGTAATACAACAGGCAATCTAAATTTACATGGAAAAGCAGTGTTAAAAGTGCTATGTTCACATTAAAATAAGTTATTTTTGTCACCCAGGGTTGTGTAGATGGTGTAAAATGGATATGTGTGTGCATATAACATGTGAAAACACCCATGTATACACATGTCCCATACAGTATAGTTACATCCCTTACTACTATAATGAAAGCACATACAGCCATGTCATGTAAGGGAAATCATATACACTTACTAAATTAAGTCATTAGTGTGGTATATTATGAGAATGAACTGTGGGCAGTGGTTAGCAATGCTCAGCTATGCTTAGCAGTTTTAACAACACATTTCTGTTGTGCTCACCCCTCTCTCTGGGGTTTGAGTGTCCAAATTCACCTCCAAAGTCTGTACAAATGCACAGCTATTGCTGTATAACAAATGGACAGCTATGGACCTTCTGTACACCTGTCCTGCACATCTGTAGCTATCTTTCATATCTTTCATATTGTTCTTCCCTCTGCATGCCCCTTTTCCACCACTTTCCTATCACCCCTTCTCCTTTTCTTTTAATGAATTAGTGCAGGTGTAAGTGGTTGTAAGAGCAATGAAAGCACCAGCCCTGCCAGGTCTTGAACCCAGGGGCCTCTACACCATAGTCGGAGCAATGTACCATTACACCATTTGAGCTGTAGGCATTTTCCAACATATGCTCATTCAACAGTTCAACAGTAGGGAAAAGATTCCATAGAATCAGTCAGGCCTTGTATTTATACATATATATATATATATATATATATATATATATATATATATATATATATGGAGATGCATATATATGGACAATATTTATACATAATATAAATAATGATATACATATGAAATATACATGCATATATATATATATATATATATATATATATATATATATATATACACACACATATATACATATATATATATATATATATATATATGCATATATACATATATATATATATATATATATATATATATATATATATATATATACTCATAACATGTAGTGGAGCCATACATCAGAACCATACCTACCAACCCCTTACTGCAAGAAATCCGGCCCAATGCTGTCCAAATGGGGGGGGGGTCAATGGGACAAAACTAGGGACATATTTCAAATATTGCTGTTATAAATGTAGAATGTTGCCAGTGTGACAGGGTTTGTTTTAGCATATGTGTTCTGAAGGATGTGAGCTCTTAAACTGAAATGTATGTCATCATTGAATGTTAGAAATCCTGAGATCCTCACAGTGATTTACCAGGGATATGAAAATAATGCATCTGTGGAACAGACCAGAAATATGAGCAATAAACCTGGACATACTGCAGCAATCCAGACAGTCCTGAGGTAAGCTCACAACCCCTTAGTGCAATGAACCTGGGCCAGGCCTGACAAAGTGAGGGGTGGGGGTAGAAAGCCATGGAAATAGGGACAGATCTGAAATACTGGAGTAGATAAGCCGACACAGTTGCTGCAGTAGCACCCTCATGGCTGTCCTAACACATATTGACTGAAACAGCACAAGTCCAACACTAAATTACCTCCCACTAGTTAGTGACTGAAATCCTCACATCAGCCCACCTATGTGTCAGGAATACACAACACTTATGGGGGGCCAGGCAACACTACATCCTTCAAATATCTGGACATAACATCACATTAGAGAAACTACACTCATCTGCTAAGCATGTCACCAAGCACTGTCCAAACTACAGTCAGACTGACACAACACTTACCCAAATCTGCTAGGGAGAATTACACATGTATTGGTAAATATATATCAGGCACTAGAGGGATGTCACAGCACTGAAAAACAGACACCAATGTGAAAGTGCATACCTACATACAATTCAACCACAGTCACAGTGACATACCAATAAGCCAAAGGAACAGTACAGTATAAGGATTGTGTGAACAAAAACATCTCAACATGTTTGCCACTCACACACTACCCCTACATATACTGGCCCAATAAACAGTGTAGTCTGACGCCTGACTGTGGTATGGGACATGTCTAAGTCTGCCCCTACAAACATATACAGCTGATAGAGCGCCAGAAACTGGGGCAGCATGCAAAGTCAAATAGAAAAGGATCCATAACACTTACATTTACCCCCTCCCTACACATGCCAAATAACACATTCACAATACACTGCTACATGATCCCAACAGTCTCAACAATCACCAGAAATGCAAAGATCTTTCAACTGTATAGAGTCCCACAGAATGTCCAGGCTTTCCCCTAATATATAAGGCATCCTACACATAACATGTCTGGCAGTCTGATACATCACTGGGATGATATCTGGAATAAAGTCACTATATAATGATATACCATACCTATCCACCTCTTACTGCATGACATCTGGACAAAGCCTGACATACTCTGGGGGCAGAGGCCCAAACATAGGGGCATTAGTGACATATTGCTGTTATAAACTGAGAAAGTTGCTTGTGTAACAGGATTTGTTGTAACGTATCTGTTGTGATGGATATGAGACAAGAATCGCACATGGATGTAACATTTACTGACTGCAATTCTCAGAGTATGCTACTGAATTTTCAAGGGCACAAAATGTTTGAGTAACACAACAAATACAAGAGTCCAACTCTGGCCAGTCTGTGGATAGCCCTACAGTTGAGAGTTATGTCAACCACATAACATTCTCAGATTTAAAATCATGCAGAGCAGCTATATCCACACAAACCCTGTCAAACTAGCATTACTTCAACTGTATAACAGCAATACTTACATTCTGTCCCTATGTTTGGAACATTCTCCCCAGTTTGTTGGGCTGTCTCCACGGTGTTGTTGTAAGAGGTATTTCCAACTACCCTATGTGATGCTGTTTGTCACACACCTCCATGAAGTCCTCCTCACAGGCAAGGAAAAGGGGCAACGCCCACATAAAGTACTTAGTTATAGGAGTGTGTTTCCATGCTATTGGGTATAGGAATGATACCACAGCTGTTCTACATGCTATTAGCAAGTGGGGGACTACAACTGGTGCATAGGCCATCAGCTACTTATGAGAATTACCTACAAAAGGCAAGCTGCTGCCTGTGCAAAACAGATGTATATCTTATATCTGTCTCAGAGAAAGAGAGACACACACACACACACACACACACACACACACACACACTCACACTGAAAGTGAAGGATTATACCAACCGAACCTCATATTTATAGTTATTTCATCAATAGTTGTGTTATGTCTTGCAAATAATTGGAAACCTGAGAACACTGACATTGCAACATCATCTTCTCTTTCTTTTGGCTGTGCCCGTTAGGGGTCACCACAACAGGTCACCTGTCTCCTTGTCTTCCAGTCCTTTGCATCTTGATCTGTCACACCAACCACCTACATGTCCTCTATCACCACATCCATGCACCTTATCTCTGGCCTTCCTCTTTTCCTCTTACCTGGCAGCCTCATCCTTTCCCATATATACTCAGCATACCGCCTCATCACATGTCCAAACCAGCATAATCCTGCCACTCTCTGGCTTTGTCCCCAAGCTGTCAAACCTGGGCTGACGCCCTAACATACATATTCCTAATCCTGTCCACCCTCGTCACCCCCAGTGCAAATCTTAACATCATTAACTCTGCTATGTCCAGCTCTGACTTGTGCCTTTTTTCTGTGCCAATGTCTCCAACTCATATAATATAGCTGGCCTCACTACCCTCTTGTAGACTCTCCCTATCACTCTTAATGGTACTTGTTTCTTACAAATCACTCCTGACACTCTTCTCCACCACTCGCATCCTGTCTGTACTCTCTTCTCCACCTCTCCCCCACACTCGCCATTACTCTGACCTGTTGTTCCCAAGTATTTAAACCTGTCCATCTTTGCAAACTGTACTCCCTGCATCCTCATCATTCCTCTATCCTCCCTCTCATGCACACACATATATTCTGTCTTAGTCCTGCTGACCATCATTCCTCCCCTCTCTAGACCATGCTTCCACCGCTCTGGGGTCTCCTCAACCTGTTCCCTACTCTCACTACAGACCACAATGTCATCTGCAAACAGCACAGTCTACGGGGACTCCTGTTTGATCATGTCTGTCAACCTGTCCATCACCACTGCAAATAAAAAGGGGCTCATAAGCTGATTCTTGATGTACTCCCACCTCCACCTTAAATGCACCTGTCACTCCCAACTCAGAAGTCACAGCTGTCACAATAGCCTTGTACATATCCTGTAGCATTCTTACAGATTCCTCCCCCACTCCTTACCTCCTCATACAATACCACAACTCCTCTCTAGTCATCCTGTCATATGTTGTTTCTAAGTCCACAAAGACACAACGCAGCTACTTCTGACCTTCTCTGTACGTCTCCATCAACACTCTCAGAGCAAACATTGCATCTGTAATGCTCTTTCCTGGCATGAAACCATACTTCTGATCAGTAATCCTCACCTCCCTTTTTAACCTAGCATCCACCACCCTTTACCATTACCTCATGCTGTAACTGATCAATGTTACCCCTCTACCCCTCTGTAGTTACTACAGCTCTGCACACCACCCTTATTCTCATAAGCAGTACCCAAACACATTTTATCC
Source organism: Protopterus annectens (assembly GCF_019279795.1). Classification (NCBI taxonomy): domain Eukaryota; kingdom Metazoa; phylum Chordata; order Ceratodontiformes; family Protopteridae; genus Protopterus; species Protopterus annectens. The sequence goes on along the minus strand of NC_056739.1, from coordinate 1,616,068,940 downwards.
ATTCCTCATGCATCCTCTCACTTTCCAAGATTACAGTAAACAATCTGGTTAAAAAGACCACTGCTATTTCTCCCAAACACCTCCATGCTTCCACAGGTATGTCATCTGGACCAATAGCCTTTCCGTTCTTAAACCTCTTCATAGCTATCCTTACTTCCTCAGTGATAATCTGTTGCACTTCCTGATTCACCATAACCACATCATCCAACCTTCTCTCTCTCTCTCTCTCATTCTCTTCAATCAACAGCCCATCAACGTACTGTTTCCATCTGCTCTACACACACTTTCCTGCTTGTGAGTACATTTCCACCATTATCCTTTATCAGCCTTATTTGCTGCACATCCTTCCTAGCTACGTGCCTCTGTCTAGCCAATTGGTACAGGTCCTATTCTCCATCCTTGGTGTCCAACCTTACATACAACCCTTCAGATGCCCCATCCTCAGCCCTTACCACCACTCTCTTTGCCATGCACCCCATCTCTTTATACCCCTGTCTACTTTCTTAATCTGTCTGACAATCCCACTTCTTCTTCACCAATCTCTTTCTCTGTATACTCAACTGTACTTCCTCTTTCCACCACCAGGTCTCCTAGTCCTCCTTCCTCTGTGCAGATGGCACACCAAGCCCTGTTCTACTATTCTCCCTTACTAGCTTGGATGTAATTACCCAGATATTTGCTAAATCTTCACTGCCACTCACTGCCTGTTTTAACTCTTACCTGAACTCAACCTCACAATCACCCTTTCTCAGTATCCACCATTTGATCCATGGTGCTGCCCTCACACTCCTCCCCCTCTTCTTGATCACCAATGTCATCCCACAGACCCACATTCCATGCTGCCTAACTACACTTTCCCCTGTCACCACTTTACAGTTTCCAATCCCCTTCAAACAGGCCCACTTGCATAGCAGATAATCCACCTGTGTGCATCTTCCTCCACTCTTGTATGTCACCCTATGGCCCTTGGTCTTGTAAAACTATGTATTCACCACAGTCATGTCCAACCTGTTTTTGCAAACTCCACCGCTATCTCACCTTCTGCATTCCTTTGCTTAACACCATACCCATCACTTCTGCATCCCCTCTGTCCCCTTCACCAACATGCCCATTGAAATCTGCTCCAATCACCACTCTCTCACCCTTGGGTACACTCATCACCACTTCATCCAACCACTCCAAAGTATGTCTGTCTCATCCATCACACACAATTAGCAGAGCATATGCACTAACAACTGTCATCATTGCACCATCAATTCCCAGCCTCCTAAACATCATTCTACCTGACACTCTTATCACTTCCACAATCACTCTTGGCATAATGTTCTTTCAGGTTAACCCCTATAACAGTTCCCCTCCCATACACACCATGATATAACTATTTGTACCAGACTCTGATACACACAGACATACACCCCTTCAATCTGGTCTCTGGCACACACAATATATCCACCTTTCCTCTGTCCATCATATCACCTAGTTCTCTCCCCATACCAGTCATACTTACAGCATTAACAGCTCCTATCCTCACTACCACACTCCTAGCCTTTCTTCTCCCTGCCTGCCATATGAGCATCAGACATCTTCCATGGTATGTCTGTGAATGGAAGGGCTACTGTACTGTCAAATGACATATGTGTTTTACAGCGATATGAAGAAAGTGTCACTAATTTTAGCCCATAGCCCACCATGTATGTGCAGTGTCCACCAGATGTCCTGCCCTAACAGGTTGACATGAATGACTGAGCAGCAAGAGTGTAATTACAGTTACAGTGTGCCATACTGACATAGAACAGAAATGTATAGCAGGTATTACCTGTGCATATGTATGTATGGGTAGGTGTACCAGGCTGCCTCATAACAACTATCATGGGATTCAAAACATCAGGTAAATAAGCTGTACATGTTGTACACATGTGTAATCTTAGTTTCTGCACATCCAACAGGGTTACACTTCTATAGCTAATGGTTGTTGCATTGCCCTGACACAGACATGGGTGCTAGAATAAGCATGGATATCACGTTGAAATAGGAGAGGTGCCCAACTGTGTTATGACCTTGTGTCCATGCCTACTACAAATATATGACTACCCACATAGCTGTATGGCCTCAGCAATACCTTACTTGTAAAACCTGTCTCCACCAAAGTAGAGTAATCCCCTTTGCTGGACAGCAGCAATGCGCAAAGCACATAATGGGATGCTATATTGGCTGTACAGGGCAAAGTAGGACCATGCACCAACTGGGCAGCATGTTAACCTTTGTCTGAATGAGCATATTAGGTCACAGGTGGATCACTGTAATGCTAATTATGAGTACAAATTGGACACATCCACTAAGGGCAATCACAAGGCCATCTTCACATATGTCTGCAGTCTCAGAGGAAACAGCCCAGCCCACCCTGTAATGATGGTGAATCACACCACATACATACACACCATAGCTACAGCCAAACTGCTGCAGACATGTTTAGGGCAAACATCACCCCCCTGGCTCACCATCAGTACAGGTGGATATACACAGCACATGCACCCCTCCCGTCATCATCATGGATCAAAGTGGTGCAAAGTGCAAAGTGCCTGATCAAAGTTAACAAAAGCAAGTCCCCTTGGGGCCTGATAACATTCCTGTTTGCATCCTTCATGAACCCAGGCATATGCTTCCAGCTTCATTACACACTGTATGCAAGCAAAGCCTGAGCACAATTGACATCCCATCTGCAAGGAACATGGCCACTGTCATCCCTCTACACAAATGTCAATGATGAATGGTGGTTTATACAATGTACTGGCCCTCACTGGGGGGGAACATGATACATCAGGACAAGGAGTACAATGCATATCCATACAGTGCTGCTAGGTACAGGGGTATGATGTGTTTGTAAGTGGTGGCTAACGATAGGCAATATTCATGTGCTGGATCTGTAAAGAACTCTGGGCAATGTCTGAGGTCCTGTGATGTATTTCCCTATTAATGTCTTCCAGGTGGCAGTGTATGCAGAGGCAAATTGCATACACTGCTGCAGAGACAGCAGCCATCATGGAAGCTGTGATAACACACTATGCTGTTCTTTTTGGCCGTAGCTGGCAAAATCTGCAGGACCGGACTGCCCTGTGGAATGAGCTTGTCAAAAGAGTGAACATCTTGGGCCACCATGGACGAACATACGATCAGGTCAGGCATAGAGCAACTGACCTGATATGTTGTGCCCGGCAAAGGGCTGCTGCTGTAGTGAGGGACCGTACAACTACTGGTGAGGGTCCAGCCACACAGGCCCCACTTATGGCAACAGAGGAGCTCCTTGCCAACTCTGGGATATCCCCCACACAACATCAAACATGTGAAACACCAGTCTTGGAGGTGGGTGGCACCCAGGCAACAGACAAGGAGAGTGCAGGTAAGGCTAAAGTGCACATCAATGTAATGAGGTAGCAGTGAAACTGTCTTCTACTGGGTCTCTAGATGCATATGTCAGTGCAAAATGGATTAGTGTGTGGCGTTTAGTACTGCACACAAGTGCACATCTGTGGTGAAGGACAGCAAATTGTGTAATATCATAGTGTGTACTGTACCTGTGCAGAAATGTAGCCGTCATCTTGTATCAATGCCATATGTGTATCTGCTGACAATACCTCTCCCCCATAAACTACATAGGTCCCTCTGGTCTGCACGTGGGACAGCATCCTGATGCTGGTAAGTATGGGATTTTCCTGTTGTGGCTCACCAGTACCCCAGGCATGTTAAGGTCATGCATGTGACCATGCACACAACTGTTACGCTTAGCCATTGGGCAATATCTGCATGTTCAGTTGTGGTGCTGTTTACTGCATTGCATCACGGTGGTCATCACGTGGGTCTTTTTGCAGGAGGTGTCACATATCTGTAGCATACCTTACAACCTGTCATTGCAGGACATCTGGACAAAGACTGACAAAATGGGGGGCAAAGGCAAAAAAACTAGGGTCATATTGTATAAATTAGTGTTATACAGTGCATATAAATGGTGTACATACATGTTAGAATGCCAGGTATTTGTGATATACAAAAATGAGAGCACAACAGACAATTTCAAAATCCTGCCAACCTGTCATGTGACCTATAACCTGTACAATTCAATTGTAAAGCAAACAAATGTGTTATGGGAACAATTATGACACATAATCGTACAACAACCTAGATGCATATGTGTGCACAGGCTGAAGCTAATACTGTACTGACACAGCTTTCACTATAACTACAGCATTACATCACATTGGGTACACACCTGCCATCAATTACAGATACTCTTTGATTGACAGCAAATAACGGTCAGCTGTCCTGCCAGGATTATCCTAACATATACCCAGTTGCCTGCTACAGCAACAGCCATTGTCCGCAAGAGCTAATGAAGCTAAGGTACCAAATATTTGAGATATATTAGCCTGGAGAAGGGTACCAAAACATTTCAACAGTTCTGCATATACCAAGGAACACAGTGAAGACAGTCATCAAAAGGTGATGAAAATATGGGGCTACAGTGACATTGCGAAGGAGTAGACATCCCTCCGAATTCTATGAGAATACAACACCAAAACTGGCCAGGGAGGCTGCCAGGAGCCCTACAGCAACAGTGAAGGGGTAGCAGGAATCTCCAGCAAGTACTGGATGTGTACTATATGTGACAACAGTCTTCCATGGTCTCCATATGTCTCACCTAGATGGCAGCAGCTCCTCACACCAAACAATATTCAGGCCTGGAGACAGTCTGAAAGCAATACATCGGGTCTCCAAAAATCAAGTGAGAAAATGTGTTATGGTCATATGGGACCAAGGTTGAATTCTTTGGCCACAATTCTGACAAGTTTGTATGGTACAATAACACCACTATGCATCACCACAACAACACCACCCCATGGTGAAGCATGGTGATGGCAGTGTCCTGCTTTGGGATTGCTGTTCACAAGCTGGAACTGGGGCTGTAGGCAAGTTGGAGGGGATTATGAACAGCTCCAAACACCAGTCCCTTGTGGCTCCAATCCTTCTGGTGTCTGCCACATAGCTGTGGATGGAGAGAAATTTCACCTTTCCACACAACAATGGCCCAAGCCATACATCCACATCAGCAAAAGGATGGCTTCACCAAAACACATGCAACATTCTGCACTGGCCCAGCCAGAGCCCACACATACAGCCTATAGAAAATATGCAGGGTGACCTAAAGAGGGGAGTGCACAGGAGATGCCCTTACAATCTGACATAGTTGGAGGTGTTTTGCAAAGGAGGGTGTACAAACATTGGCAAGTCAAGATGTGCCATGCTGATAGACACCTTCCCAAGAGGACTGAATGCTGTGATTAAATCAAAAGGTGCTTTTACAGAGTATTACTTTAAGGGTGTGCACACTCATGCAACCAGCCTATTGTACCGATTGCATTTACCATATGTTACCCATGACTGATGTGTATGTTCTTCAGTTGGATTGCACAGGTTGTATGTCATATGAAATGAGGAAAATGTTATGACTTGATTTCTGAGGTCTCATGTGATATATCACAAAATCCTGGCATGTTAACAGAGGTGTGCACACTTACTGTATCCACTGGTAAGCTTGCAAAGTTGTTTGAGTAACCACCTTTGTTTCACCATACATGTACTGCAGGTTATGCAGTCTGCACCTCAAATTCTGACATTAATTAGTGGCACCGTTCCACAGGTCATCCCAGTAATGTATCAGACAAACTCAGGAGTTATGTGAAACAGACCAAAAATATGAGCCAGACATCTAGACATTCATCAGAACTCTGTACAGTTGGGAGGCATATTCTGTAGGAACTGCCACAGTGTTATACAGGTGAACAGCAATAATGTTTACATGGGTGCAGTGTGTGTTAGGTGAAGCCCTATCACCTGCTAACATGACTTACATATCCCAGAGGTGTATATTAGTAGTAACAGTAAGTGGAAAGGGCTGCACTGCATGATGCTGAAGGTCTGTCCAGAGTGTGTATGTCATTGTCTGACTGTGTGTCATGAATGTCCCCAGTTGGCTAATGTGAGGTCTGTGTAATGCCTTTGAGGCACCTCACGTGTGTGTGTGTGTGTGTGTGTGTGTGTGTGTGTGTGTGTGTGTGTGTGTGTGTACCAGCAAACCTTATAGTGCAGGTTGTAATTTGCATATGTTGTTTTTTCCTCACAGGTGGACATGGTGGCCACAGTCCCTCCCGCTCTGATCCAGATGCCAGTGTCTCTGCAGACTCTGACCATGATGATGCTCCTACTGAGGCACAGGTGGGTTTGTCAGGGGCTGAATCTGTGCCATGGATTGGCATCCCACTGTTGTCGATCCCATCCCTGCCCACAGTCACAATACCCACACATACCCCATCACCAGTGGCCACAAATAATTGACAGTTGGCGGGTGGTGGCATGGAACAAGCTAGTGTGGTGACTAAGATGGTAAGAGCATATTAGGATATGTATCCACTAAAATGCACAGGAAAGATTGTAGGAAGAATAATATTCTCCATCGCTCTAGTATGCATCTCAGGCATGTTATAAAAAATGTAGTTAAGAATCAAGTGCTGCGCTGTAAGAGACTTCACACTGATAGTGCTGACTACACTGCTGCGGCCAAGGGCCTTACATCGGATCTTTTAGACAGAGGGTATAAGAGGTTTGACATAGATAGTGCAATAGAGGAGGTTAATTCCTCTGATATTTGTAAAACCAAGCCCTATTTTTCTGATAGCTGTCAAGTTGAAGTACAAAGTGCAGGACGGACAGATATTCAACCTGTGAATAGATTGTGCCTGACTTATTCTAATAATGTCAATGTAACATGTGATATCATTAAAAAGAATTGGCCCATTTTATTTACTGATCCAAGTATTAGCTGGGTGTTAGGAGCTTATACTAGACTTAGCTTCAAGAATAATAGAAACCGGAAACAAAGATTATGCTATAAGCACCATAATACATGTGAGAGGTTTAGCTCACAGCATAGAGGTACCCACCCCTGTAGAACTTGTAAAGCTTGTGCTTATATATGATCTGCTTGGATGGTTAGGCATCCATTAAATGATAAGCCTATAGAGTTTTCTTTTTATGCTGATTGCTTCACAAGAAATATTGTTTATTTAGCAAAGTGTAATTTATGTAGTGCATTCTACATAGGCAAGACAAACCGCATGTTGAAAGAAAGAATTATGGAACATCTCAATGACATACGTAAAAGCAAATGTACGAATGCACTAGCTAAGCATGTAATTGATTATGATACACAGCACAATTTTAAATTTTTAGTTCTACAGAAAGTTAATGTCAGTTTATGTGAAGGGGACATCAAAAATGAAACAGAATATGTTGAATTGAGATGGATTGTGGATTTTAAGGCATATTATCCATCTGGCCTTAATAGTGCTGTGTCTCTAAAACCTCTTTTGAAGAGAAGAGGTTTACCACATTGAATTTTATGATGTATTTGTAAGGTTTGTTTCCATTGGTTAGTCTTTTATTTAAATCTTGGATTTTTATTAGTTTGTATTTAGGTCTGAAGAAGAGGGTTGCCTCGAAAGCGCTTGCCTCTCTGCAGTTTTATTTTATTTGTATTAAAGTGCTTTTATCTCCAGCCAAAGTGCCTTATTTTTATTTATATATTTACATTTTTGGTCTCTTTTGGTTCCACCACTTTCTTTTGTTCTTATATTTGGATATATTTTTGTCTGTATGGTGGAACCTTGGCTGTGAGAAAACTTGGTTGTTATGGATTCGGCCCTGAATTGGGAGTTTCGCAGCAATGTGGAGAGAACAGCACTGACTGAAGAGTCTGCAATTGGTTCTACTGGGAATTCAGTGAACCCCTTATTTTGCATTACTTTTGATGATGAAAATATTATCTCTAATAGTATTGATCTGAATGAGATGGCTAATTTCAGAGGTACGTTGAAGGAACTAGAGAATAAACTTTATAAACATAAGCGCCTTCTGTGGCAGCAGTATCACTTTGAGGCTGCAGTTTTTCACAAAGTGATACCAAGAGGGCTTAGCGTGCTCAAGATGCCCTCATATGGAGACAAATATCCAGAACTGCTAAAGAGATGGCAAATTCTCAATTTACAATTGAGTATGGACTGCTATTGAATGAATTCTTCTCTTCTGAGGAGAATTCTCAAGCATCTGATATTAATAGACTGACAAATTTATTACTGGACACCTACAAAGATGATGCATGTACTCAGCATCTAGATGATGTACTTCTTAGTGTCTCTCTGTATGAGAGAAGGCTTGAGAAAGAAAAAAAATCAAGAAGCTGCACAGGGACTTTGCCGATTTTCAGTCAGGAAATGTCTTTTCCTGGCCTAGAACAAATAGACCAATCGACATGCGCACTGACTCCATGGAGGCGGGACAACGGACAAATGTTTTTAATGGCATCAATAGGAGAGGCATGCCTCCTAGAGAACAATACCATTGTAAAGAAAATGCTAGCAGCAATACAGCTTTTACGAATTCCATACAACACAGTCTACATTCTAACATTGGATTAGCCACTGCGAAATCTTTACCTCATGCTGGGAATGTTGCCACCAGTAATAGACAAGGTACTGCAATTTTTAAATCTCATGTGACTGATTTTAATATACCTCATTTACTCCATCCGGCTGGTACTACACTGATTTCTCATGTAGTTTTACCTAAAACTAAAGAAACGGCTTGTGACATAGCTTCTCCCTCTCAGTCTGCTACCAACGAGTTCACAGCGGGAAATGCGACTGTTTCGCAAGCTAATAATATTTCTAGTGATTTGAACGGAGGCACTACTAATACTAATAATATTGTTACTTCTGTTAATGGTGAAATTGTTGAGGCTGAACAAGTGATGTCCTCGCTTTCTGTTAAGAAAGTAACTGGGTTGTTGGGAGGAAATGATTTTGTCTTAACCTCTAATATGTTTTTTAGTGATGTGAATAATGCTTTTGGTACTAAGAGTGACGATGTTAATGTTAATGCAGTAGTGCATAATGTTGACAGGAATAATGTTTCTCCTACTGTGGAAACTAATGAAGTAAATATCAGTCCTACTCATATGCATACAAATGTTAGGTTACTTGGCCAATCTAATTGTAATAATTCAGCAAATTTTAAATTAAGTTTAGCATGTGTTAATGAGTCATTTAATGCTGAATGCTTCAATGATGCTGATAGCTTAATAGATGAGAATTCTGTCCATATTGATGTGCAGACTGCTTATGTTGGTTTAAGTAATTCTACTTTAGATAATGGTGTGGTTTTGGCATCTGAAACAACACATGCTAACTATTTAACTGGTACAGAACCTGTGGTTAAACCCAAGGCATTTTCCTCTGTTAAACATCAGTCTATGAATAGTAATAATGTGAGTAATGAAGGCACACGCTCCTCTGGGTTTTCTTTTAGACAAAGCACTGCCCATAAGGCAGGGCAAACATATCAGCAGGTCCAGGAGCCACAAGCAACGAGGCAGGATACAGTCCAAACCTGGTACTCAGAACAAGACTTCGAGCACACGAGGTCGCAGATAAATAACTTAGTTTTTAATTTATCTTCAGTTACTCTTTCTGTTGAAGAACTTTCAGTGTTGAACGAGGGTCTTTCCTTTGCTCCAGCCTGCAATGTGAATTTGGTGGATACTGTTTAGATCTGAATGTTTTTGCAAGGAGTATAATGCTTAAAACCATATATGATGGTAGTACTTGTGAGGTTGAAAATGTTCATAATTTAAGAAAACTGAGTTGTTTTGTTCCTAATAATTCTCTGGCCATGGATGAATTTATTAAGATGTGTGAAAGTGATCTTAGGAAAGGGACTAGTGAGAAAATGAAGGGCACTTTTTACAACTTGGCTACTAGAGAAGATCAAGCTCTGTGTACTTTAACTAAGGCTGAACATTTGACCATTAGACCAGCTGCCAAGGGTGGTGGGATAGTTATCCTTGACACAATGGACTACTTGGATAGAATGCACAAGATGTTATATGATAGCAATGTATATATAAATCTACAAAAATTTCAGGTAAATGGTATCATTAGTAGATTGAATTTCTGTATGTATGATCTACTTATGACTGACCAGATTGATTATTCTTTTTATACCTACTTTAGTGTAGAACACTCTACCATACCAGTCATTTATGGTTTACCGAAAGTGCACAAAGATCAATCAAATCCTCCACTTAAACCCATTATGTCAGGAAGGGGCTGGCTTACAGAACCTTTGTCTATCTATGTTGAAAAACAGCTTTAAGATGTGTTTAGAATAAAATACCTACTGTCCTGAAGGACAGTAAGCAATTTCTGGAGCATCTGTTTATTTGGGCTGAGTCTAGACAGCATACACCTACCTATCAGTTAAGTCATTTTTATAAGCTTGGATGTGAACTCATTATTCACGGTCATTCCTAATGAAGAGGGAGTAGAGAATGTTAGAAGCTTTCTGAACAAAGAAAGTGAATTTTCTAATACTAAAGTGAATATGATTTGTGCATTACTTGATTTGATATTAGAGAACAATGTTTTTCTATTTGAGAATGAATTCTTCCTTCAGAAAGTACGAGTTGTTATGGGCACAGTGTGTGCTAACACTTACGCCAACATTGTGTTGACCCAATGGGAGGAAGAGATGGTATTCATTTTTGACATGTTCAAGCAACACATTATGTTTTACAAACATTTTGTGGATGACATCATTTTTACTTGGCATGGGAATGAGCAAGAATTAGTTTTGTCAACTTCCTTAAGAATACAACATCTTACCTCTCTTTTTCACTTAAATTCTCCAAAGATAAATAGGACTTTCTGGATGTTCTTGTTAGTAAGAGCATATTAGGAGATGTATCCACTAAAATGCGCAGGAAAGATTGTAGGAAGAATAATATTCTGCATCGCTCTAGTATGCATCCCAGGCATGTTATGAAAAATGTAGTTAAGAATCAAGTGCCGCACTGTAAGAGACTTCACACTGATAGGGCTGACTACACTGCTGCGGTCAAGGGCCTTACATCAGCTCTTTTAGACAGAGGGTATAAGAGGTTTGACATAGATAGTGCAATAGAGGAGGTTAATTCCTCTGATATTTGTAAAACCAAGCCCTATTTTTCTGATAGCTGTCAGGTTGAAGTACAAAGTGCAGGACGGACAGATATTCAACCTGTGAATAGATTGTGCCTGACTTATTCTAATAATGTCAATGTAACGTGATATCATTAAAAAGAATTGGCCCATTTTATTGACTGATTCAAGTATTAGCCGGGTGTTAGCAGCTTATCCAAGATTTAGCTTCAAGAATAATAGAAACCTGAAACAAAGATTATGCTATAAGCACCATAATACACGTGAGAGGTTTAGCTAACAGCATAGAGGTACCCACCCCTGTAGAACCTGTAAAGCTTGTGCTTATATATGGTCTGCTTGGATGGTTAGGCATCCATTAATGATAAGCCTATAGAGTTTTCTTTTTATGCTGATTGCTCCACAAGAAATATTGTTTTTTTAGCAAAGTGTAATTTATGTAGTGCATTCTACATAGGCAAGACAAACCGCATGTTGAAAGAAAGAATTATGGAACATCTCAATGACACACGTAATAGCAAATGTACGAATGCACTAGCAAAGCATGTAATTGATTATGATACACAGCACAATTTTACATTTTTAGTTCTACAGAAAGTTAATGTCAGTTTACATGAAGGAGACATCAAAAATGAAACAGAATATGTTGAATTGAGATGGATTGTGGATTTTAAGGCATATTTTCCACCTGGCCTTAATAGTGCTGTGTCTTTTAAACCTCTTTTGAAGAGAAGAGGTTTACCACATTGAATTTTATGATGCATTTCTAAGGTTCGTTTCAAATGGTTCGTGCTTGTATTTAAATCTTGGATTTTTATTAGTTTGTATTTAGGTCTGAAGAAGAGGGTCGCCTCGAAAGTTCTTACCTATCTGCAGTTTTATTTTATTTGTATTAAAGTGTTTTTATCTCCAGCTGAAGTGCCTTATTTATAGTGTGATGACTATGGCAAATGAGGGTTCAGGCACTAGCCATAGCCAGAGTGCTGGCAAGATCCCACACATGCAGATGGGCAGAGGTACTCAGAGGAGGGTTGCAGCCCATCATGCCCCTGTTGCAAGTCCCACAGCAGCAGTCACCAGACGCATGTTTTGGGCCATCATAGAGGCACAGGCACATAATGAATGTAACACCAGACATTTATGCAGGGTTGTGGATCAGCACATCCCTGGTGTCCATGGCAATATTTGTGAACTCACTGCAGTCACTTGTGAGCATACTGAGGTCATGGATAGACAGTGGGGGGAGACCTTGGCACTCCTTAACCATGGGATATCTGTGCTTGAGCATTTGGTAGGGGATGGCCAGCAGCTACGTGGATGTAGAGCAGCACCATGATCAGCTGAGGGTCTACGTGGCCATGCACCATCACGTTCCCATACTGGCAGTACCACCAGCACTACTGAAGGGGGTGTGTTGCCCACACCATGATGCAGCATCCATGGGAATATGGTCCTGGCTGGTCCTAACAGGGACACAGATCCAGCAGACAGAAGTAACCATCAGGGAGTAGTAGTACTGCATCTGGTCTTGGCCCTGGTGGTGCTGATGAGACCCCTGGCAAGACCAGTTCCCATGTCTGTGGCTGAAGATGGTGAACTGTACATCTTTCCATGTATGGCCTACAGCTGTCCAAACTACCCCTGTGTAGGGTGGCCACATGGTTTGACTGTGCACACACACACACACACACACACACACACACACACACACACACACACACACACACACACACACACACACACACACCACCCCTGCACAACCCATTTAATGAACACCCCTCAAACACACGCACATGATGTCAACTGTATGGCCCAGCCTAGGCCTCTGGCAAAACCACACCCTGTGCATATGATGATACCTGTGCCACATCCCTGTCATCCATACCATCGATGCAGGGACATGCTAATATGGGTCTGATGCACAGGGTGAATATAGTACAGTGTAGCTATGTAATACTATGTACGGTGCTGTCTGCTTGCATTTGTTATGGGTACACATACAGGTGTATGTACCTTATTAGCCAGGATGCATTATTGCTGTTACTACCACTGACTGAATGTAGTCTGACATGCTGTATTCTGTTTGTGTTCCAGGTGTCTGTGTGTCTGCAGGCTGTGGCCCTGCAGACATTCTAAAGAGGGAGTATGGCAGAGTGGGAACACACTGACCATGTCATAGGCAAGGTACAGCTTTATATGTACATGTACCAAGTGTGTATGCATGCAACAGTGTGTGAGGGACACTGTTGTCAGACAGTGTGACCTTGCATACATATCCCTTGTCACAGACAGGTAGCCTTCAGACATGTCAGTTCAGTGTTGTGTAGTACCACAGGCTCAAACATACAGAACAGGTTATTGCAGTACTGTCAACAAGTCCCTTCACAAGCATAGCCATTACATTAACTGCAGCAGATTCACCTGTCAACACCTGTTGGCCCTGCCATTTCTTTGCCATACACTCAACCCTGATGAAGTTGATGAGGGCATGCATGATACTGTGTATGACAGGTTTGTGGTATGTATTCCTGAGTTCACCGGGTGGAACATGGAGGTGAAATGGTATATCATTTGTATACACACAGTAAGGACTGTCACAGGATGTGCACACAGTAACATAAACACAGTTGGCAATAGACAGATTAGTAAACCTACATTTCCACCTTGATGTCCTGCACTACTACATACACATAACATGTCCCACATAGATTATATGCATGGGCCATAACACACCATGTCTTACAACACAAATGTTTTGAATGCCTTCATGGATGGTGAGATAACCCACCAGAAATAGGATGTGGATTTATGTATTGCTCATACAAGCCAGGACAAGTGATAGTGTAGCAGACATTGTATCAGCATGATGTTTCAGTCAGGTATGATGTCTGATGCTGGCATGTGTGTCACTACACTCACAGTAGCCTATTTAGCAACAATATCACATACATGGGCATTGGTAAGGGACGCAGACCACACATAGTTTGTAAACATCTGGATATTCCATAGACATCTGTTTAGAGGACTGGTATGGTGTACATAATGGTTTAACATGCTGCATGTGAGGCAGATGCCATTACCACACTGTATAAATTAATGCCATCAGGAGATGGTAAACAGGTATGGATGGTACACAAGTCAAAATGGTATCAGCCAAACAAGATATGATCTTCACCCAAAGACACACAGACACACACACACACACACACACACACACACACACACACACACACACACACACACACACACACACACACACACACACACACACACACACACACAGTGGCCAGCATTGAGAATAGAACCCCTATCTATCTAGTTATTTCTACTATAGTGTTATGCAGTTATCAGATGTGCTACAGAGCTTACATAATGTCACTTAGTCCCAAGGTACTTTTAAGGTGAATGACATCAGCAGACCTAGTGAAGTAGGGTGATGGGAAGTTTAGAGGATGGTACACAACTCAAAATGGTATAACACACACAGTATATGACTCTCACACAAACACACACAGTTGCCAGAAGTGAGATTAGAACCCCTACCTATCTAGTTATTTCTACTACAGTGTTACGCAGTTATCAGATGCACCATGGAGCTTACATAATTTCACATAATCCCAAGCTACTTCTAAAGTTAATGACATCAGCAGGCCTAATAAAGTAGGGTGATGGGAAGTTTAGAGGGTGGTGCACAATTCAGAATGGTATAACACACACAGTATATGGCTCTCACACAAACACAGACAGACACACACAAACACACACACACACACACACACACACACACACACACACACACACACACACACACACACACACACACACACACACACACACACACATCCCACTATTGAGATTAGAACCCCTGATATCTAATCATTTCTACTACAGTGTTACACAGTTATCACATGTGCTACAGAGCTTATTGTGCTGATTATTGGCTAAAGGTGCTGATAACTGCACAGCTGAGGTAAACTATAAACTGTTACAGGTGCCAGACAGTCTGCCTTCAGTTTTCCCTTAGATCTTCATAGTTCTTTCTCAACTGCCCTTCAAATAGCTTAATAACTTTGCACTTCAACAGGCTTTTTTTATCAATTATTCTAGTACACATGAGAGCCATCATCAGTAGTCATTCCTCACAGAATTAGCTCCTATACTTAGTAATTATGACCACCCCTCCTGGCATGATTAAAGTGCAGTTATCTGTGCTTTTGCCCATTAACCTGGTGCATTTGGGCATTCTGAGGCACTGTTGCAACTGCCTCATGTACACAGATAACCCTCTCCTCTAAACTCTCAACACTCAGACTCGTGAGAGATACCCCTATATCACCAAATTGGAAGATATGCATTTGCCAGCAAAGACTGGACTAGCTGTTCAAGAGGAGAAGGGTCAACACCTGCAACACACATGGAACACATACCCCTCCAGAACACCCACTGTCACAGCTCTGACACACAAACAATAACCCCACACCCAACTTCACATAGGCACCCAATAGACATTTACCCAAACAGTGGAGACAACCAAGACAGACACCCACTCAACCACCACAATACAGCACAAACCACAGGACACATATCTCACCTACACAGTATGCCCCTCAACCTAAGCCCGAAAGGCCAACCACCTTGCCTGATACAGTAATCATAGGTGAATCAATAATGAGGTACACAGATGTCCCACTCACTAGGTTGAACATGGAGGTGGTAACAGTCAGCTGTCTATCAGGTGCCAGAATCCAACACATAACATGCCCAGTCAGGTCACTCCACAACAACAAGTATCACTCTGTCATTGTCCATGTGTGTGAGAATGACCTGAGATGCACCTCCATGAACTATATGAAAAGAGACATGGTGGAGCACTCAGATTATGTGGGCCAGGCAGGTATGACAGTAGCCCTGAGCAGTATACTACTGTCACCCAGAATGATACCGCAGTACAAACAACAGATGATTGACTTCAACAATTGGCTTAAGTGTCTGGTGTCATGTTCATGGGATCCAGTATCTGTCTGCTTGTGATGACATGATTGACAGACTGTGATGGCTTGCCAGAGATGGCCTGCATCTGTCAGCCCTGGGTTTCCAGGTACTGGCTAAGTGTCTTGCCACCTCTATCATGCCTTTTTAGGTGGTGTTCCAAATCAAATTACCACCATAACAGCTATACATATATGCAATCAGAGGGTCATGCTGCTCAACACTAGACATCTACATTTCAAGATGCAGCCACTCAAAGCACTCCTCAAAATGGAGAACATTGACATTTCTGCTGTAATGGAGACCTGGTTTACAGTAGCAGACAGCACCCCTGCACTACCAGCCTATAACCCATTCACACCTGTCAGTCCCAAAACATGGACCACAGCTACAAAGTCAGTGGTGTATCCATATTAACAACAGATATGCACACATCAAGAGTAGTATCACAGCATATGGTATCTATCTGAGATACTTCAGGTACAACTGACATTGGGAAATAGTGCAATCCAGGTCATAGCCTGCTATAGGTCCACATCTATGTCCTGAGACTCTCAATCTACATTCCTCAACATCATGGAAACTATCAAGGTCCAACCCAACACTCTCAAGCACCAATACACTGCCCCAACACTTCCAGGAATTCATCATTGGAACTCCACAAGTGATGCAGACATCTTACAGAAAGGCCTCACTGAGACCACTGGCAGGTGTGGAAACCATGGCCTGAAGCTTAACACCACAAAATGCATCATCAACCCCTTTGATAAAATCTCAGTTCCTACTAAGTACCACATCAATGGGAGCCCACCGAATACTGTAGGCATTATAAGAGATCTGGGGACACAGGCCCTTTAACCATCACATTACCACTGTGGTCAGGAAATCCTTCTATATGGCACATCTCATTACCAAGGGTTTTGCATCCAGGAAGAAGGAGGTCATCCTCTCTGTGTAGTCTTCCCTCATTAGACCAATCAGCAAGTATAATGGCCCATTTGGGATGTACCTCACTAGACACCTGGAACAGGTGGAGAGGCCACAAAAGTACATCACAATGAAGATCCTAGGCATTAAACACATGCCCTACACAGACAAACTCAAAAGACTCCAGGTATTCTCTGTCTCATATTGCCTACTTAGAGGTGATCTCTGCTTGACTTGCAAAGCCATGTCTGACCCAGCTCTTTTACAAATCCTACATCTAAAGACATCCCAATCTCTCTGCACTACACACTGCAGGGACCTCGACCTCATTACCACAATCAACACAACAGGCTGAAGGGGCAGGTTCCTTACCCAGAGACCGCACATGCCCTGGAATAGACTTCCCATACATGTCAAGCAAAGCACCAAGATGACCCTGTTCCAGAGAGATCTTGAAGAGTGGATGGGTAATAGAAAGTTCACCCCAGGGATCACTCCAGTGGCTCTACTTGATGGGGTCACTGAGAACTAACGTTGGGTGGCACAATGACAAAGCACTTCTATGGGCTAGGCTTGTAATAGCTCTAGGGCCATTAGCCTAGTACACACCTATGAAGCTATAAGGGGAGTGACATCAGCATGACTGATATAGTAGGCCAGTGGGTGGGTAACCTATCAAAATTCTTCTTCCTACAAACATACACAATTACACACAGACTTATACACCCATACACACATTTGCCAGATCTGAGAGTCGAACCCTTGTCTATCTAGTTATTAGTACTGTATTGTTACACAGTTATTGCATGCACTACAGAGATTACTGGACTGGCAACTGGCCACATGTGCTGATAATGGGAATGACACCAGCAGGAGTGATAAAGTAAGGCAGTGGGTGAGAGACTTATCAAAATACTTTTTCTTACAAACATACACACACAATCATTTGCTAGATCTGAGACTAGAACCCCTGACTAGCTAATGATTTATTGCATTACACAGTTATCACACACACTATGGAGCTTACTGAGCTGATAACTGGCCAAAGGTTCTGATAAGGGGAATGACATCAGCAGGAGTGATAAAGTGGGGCACTGGGAAGTGTTGTGGGTGGGAATGGCCTAAAACTGTTTCACCTACAAACACTCCCTCACTCTCATACACAACTGTCTCTCTCTCACACACACACACACACACACACACACACACACACACACACACACACACACACACACACACACACACACACACACTTGCCAGTATTGAGATTAGAACCCCTACCTATCTAGTTATTTTTACTAGAGTGTTACACAATTATCACATGTGCGACAGAGCTTGCTGGACTAACAACTGGCCAAAGGTGCTGATAAGGGGGATGACATCAGCAGGAGTGATAAAGTAGGGCAGTGGGTGGGAGACTTATCAAAATATTTCTTCTTACAAACATACACACACACACACACACACTCATTTGCCAGATCTAAGATTAGAATCTCTGTCTAGCTAGTGATTCGTACTATTGTGTTACACAGTTATCACACACACTACAGAGCTTACTGGGCTAACAACTGGCCAAAGGTATTGATAAGGGAAATGACATCAGCAGGAGTGATAAAGTGGGGCACTGGGAAGTATTGTGGGTGGGAATGGCCTAAAACTGTTTCACCTACAAACACCCCCTCACTCTCACATACACAACTGTCACAGACACACACACACACACACACACACACACACACACACACACACACACACACACACACACACACACACACACACACACACACACACACACACACACACACACACACACACACACACACTTGCCTTTACTGAGATTAAAACTCTAACCTATCTAGTTATTTTTATTACAGTGTTACGTACTTAACGCATGTGCTACTGAGCTCATAGGGGTGATCGATGTCCAATGGTACTTCTAAGGTGAATGAAAGCAGCAGATCTTGTGAAGTAGGGCAATGTGAAGTGTACTGAGTGGGAAGAGTCCCCTAATACCTGGACCTATGGAGACACACACACACACACACACACACACACACACACACACACACACACACACACACACACACACACACACACACACACACACATATGCAGGTGATGTGATATTATAAACTCAACCTCAGTGGGGCTTCCCTTTTATGCTGGCATGTGCGACAGTCCACAGCAGGACATCACTGTATGCCATTCAGGATAGCCATGTGTGTGTGTGACTCACTCTGTCTGTATCCCTCTGTGTCTCTCTCTGTATCACTGTCTGTCTTTAAGCTCCCCACATCTATGTTTGTATGGTTGACATATGTTATCTGTTGCCCATATATATGTGTGTGTATCTCACATAACAGATGCAGATATATCACATATCGGCCACCTACAGCTAGATGAGGGTAATCCTGTCTGGTGTGTGCATGTGGGGACAGTTAAAGCGTACATAGCTGTCTGTATGCACAGACATATATGTACAATACAGTCATATATTCCGATGTGAGTTCCAACATGTCCTGTGATTCTCTAAGTGTAGGAGCATGCCCAATGTGACCTTCTATAGTTAGGGAGGGACTCCATTCCAGAGACAGGTGTATTCCAGTCCAGGGTTTTGTGTGTTACAGCCATACCTCTCAGGTGTACACAGGACTTTCCTTGGAGTACTTGTTTAATTTTGCAGACATTTTCTGACATATCTGTAGTTTGAAACTGTAATATATTATGTCATTACCTATTGCCAGACATCCTTAGATCATCACAGTGCTTTACCAGAGGAATAGTAGTTGTATGAAGCATAGACCAATATTATGAGGGCAGCTATGTAAATTCTTGCCCAACAAGGCCATTTGTGAGGTGCGGCTACAGCCAGTGTTGTAATGACATAGCTATGTGAACAGTCCAGCAACCTGGTGATATACTGGCTGGGGATCTCCTGCTTGTATGGTATCTTTCTAACCTGAGATGTCATATCCTTGTGTGTGCATACAGACATTACTGTTTCCAAATACATAACCTTCAGACAATTCCCACTGCTGCAAACCCCTCACCCCACCAACTTTCTCAGTATTTAAGGGTGATATTTACAACTCATACCTATCATTGTGCCTTTGTTCCACTTTTCTTTCTGCCCTTGTCCAGGCATCTTACTGTCAGAGGTTGGGAGTTATGTGTGTGGGTACAGAGTGCATTCAACTGTGCAGGCATGTCCATTATTTGTAAAATCAAACATAAGAAAAAGGATTATTGAGAATGACCACTGGCAACAGTACCACACAGCACTTATATTCACAAAAGCCTTGGCACCACTGCTACCCATCCTTCAAGATGTCAGTAGTATGTGTAGCATATTCCACATAGCACTGTGACTTCCAGGTATGGTAGTGGCAGAGCAGTGGATGACACTGACATGCATAACAGTTGGCACTGCAGTTATCTGCACAGGGCCCTGTCAAAGGCAGCACTGTACCTAGGGCAGTACAAAACAACTGCTAGGAGAACATGCTGGCCAGATCCAGACAGTATTAACCACACAAATACATAGCTCATTGACCCCTGCATATTGTGGACTGGCAACATGGTTTCATGTGCATTGGTACAGCCCTGCCAATGTGTGCTATGCTGCTATTTCCATGCAAACAGTGGTGCAGTGGTTAACATTGTCGCCTCACAGCAAGAGGTTCTCCGGTTCGATTCTCGGCTGGGGTGCCTTCTGTGTGGAGTTTGCATGTTCTCCCTGTGTTCACGTGGGTTTCCTCCGGGTACTCCAGTTTCCTCCCACATTCCAAAGACATGTATCTGGAGCATTTCTCCCCGGGCCTCCGCTGAAAACAGGCTCTGTGGAACCTAGTCGGACATTCCCGGTCAACAAATGTTAATAAATAAATAAATAATAAATAAATAAATAAATAAATAAATAAATAAATAAATAAATGTTACTGCATTTGTGTGGGTATATGGGGAGAGACACACCTGTCCACTGTACACATTTGCACAGACTGTGCCGGTATTTGCTTTACATTTTGGTTCCATTTACTATACTATTGTGCCCTGTCTTGGGACTGGAGGTATATCAGTAAAGAGCCCAGGTCAGATTGTACTGGCATACATTTGAGTTTCAGACTTCTTATCCTTCATACCTTTACTGAAACTGTGGGTCCTGCTGTGCTATCGCTGTTTGAGTCTGTAGGGGGTTAATTCACCATTGCCACCATCTGTGTGCCTTTACCAGGCACATTTCTCTGTGGTTTTCTACAGCTGACTTGCTGTGTGGGTGTGAGGGGTGGTTATGGGACCCCCACCCTGACATCTATGCCTGTGACCTATGACCCCCACTTAGTTGTCCCCACACCTATACTGCAGTGAGATTTGCCACCTTGGGTACTACTGCATAGTATGTGGTGGCCAGTTTTGGCCAGAGATTTCCTGGTGGCCAACACAGCTGTTGTTTGTGTGCTGCTACCCTGCCTCCTATAGGTCCAAGTATTAGGGGACTCATCCCACTCAGTACACTTCACATTGCCCTACTTCACAAGATCTGCTGCTTTAATTCAACTTAGAAGTACCATTGGACATTGATCACCCCTATGAGCTTATGTGTTTAAAAACTATCTAATGCACCAGGTATTAGTGTGTGTGTGTGTGTGTGTGTGTGTGTGTGTGTGTGTGTGTGTGTGTGTGTGTGTGTGTGTGTGTGTGTGTGTGTCTCCACAGGTCCAAGTATTAGGGGACTCTTCACACTCAGTGCACTTCACATTGTCCTACTTCACAAGATCTGCTGCTTTCATTCAGCTTTAATGAAACCAGCCAAACTGACTAAGCACTTTCACCCACAATTGGGCTTCATCAGAGTCAATGAACAATACACCCATTAACATTTAAATAACAATTGAAAGCAATAAATCACTTGAGTACCACAGAATATTTAAAAACTAACCCCTAAGCATCCAAGGTAATTAAGCTCAGAACCCTAATATTCTAACATGTATTCAAACAACAGTAACTACATAATTGTACATATTAAAAAAAAAAAAAATCAAACTATTGACAACTGTAAAACGTATATGTTTAAAAACTATCTAATGCACCAGGTATTAATGAGAGTATTTCTACAGCTTGTGTGTTGAAGTATAAACCTCAGCTCATATAATATAAATTATATTATTACAATATCTCCCATGGTCACCTATTTGTATGACGGAGTTTTTAAACCCATATGTTTTACAGTTGTCAATAGTTTGATTTTTTTTTTATTTAATATGTACAATTATGTAGTTACTGTTGTTTGAATACATGTTAGAATATTAGGGTTCTGAGCTTAATTACCTTGGATGATTAGGAGTTAATTTTTAAATATGTGGTACTCAAGTGATTTATTGCTTTCAATTGTTATTTAAGTGTTAACGGATGTATTGTTCACTGACTCTGATGAAGCCCAATTGTGGGTGAAAGCGCTTAGTCAGTTTGGCTGTTTTCATTAAAGCGGATGTCCTTGCTGGTTCAGGTCTGCTTTTTTTACTATTTTTTTTTACTTAATTTTGGTACAGTCATTATTGCCATATATATGCTAGCAGAACATACTATTCCATTCATTTATTGTTAAGAAGACTGACTTACCTTGTGCTTGCAGCAGTTAAGAGGACAGTGCTTGAGGGCAGCGTATGTTGGATACACACAGTACACTGCCTATACATGGTAAGTTACAGGTAATGTGATGTGTGTGTCATCCATTTTACTGTGTGTGTGAGTCAGAAAGAGGTGTCAGTCCCTGGGATCCCTACAATGTCAGTGTGTGTGTGCTATGCATTGCCTCTTTGCCAAGGCCTGAGCATACTGGGCACACTTCCGTCTGCCTACAGAAGCAGGCTCAGGGGCCTCCTCCTGTGAGCCCCTCTGTGCCTGTGGAGGACCTTGGCAATGGTGGTGGGCTGTGTGACCCTTCCCCCCACAGGATCATATTGTGTAGCATGGCACATACTATGAACATGCGTACACATGTGGCTGGAGACTACTGCAAGGCTGCACCAGATATGTCAAAGCAGTGGACCCATGACTTGAGCATCCCAAACACAAGCTCTATAATGATCCTGGTTTGTGTGTATGCCTCATTATGGCATGCTTGTGTGGGTGTGTGTGTATTTCTGATGGGTGTCATCATCCACAGCTCCAGTGCATAGCCAACATCCCCCACCAGATAGCCATACGGGATGCCCCCACTGCCAAATGCCTGGTACAGCTGTGACGAATGCCAGATGTGGGAGTCGTGATAGCTTACCAGGTTGCCAGCAAACACATTCATGATAATGCCCTGGGCATTGCACATGACCTGGCAGTTGATGGACCAGAATCCCTTGCAGTTTATGTAGACCCTATCCTGTTCACCAGGTGGCGCTTTGATGTGGATGTGCGTGCAGTCTATGGCACCCAGTACCTCCGGGTATTCTGCTACATGGTGGGATAGATGCATATTGCTGGTTCTCTCCTCACAGGTGTTGGGTAAGTAAATGTGCTCACTGGCATGTGGTAGCATGGCATCCAGGAACTGGTGGAGTACCCTGGATGTAGATGCCTGTGAGACCCCCATAATATCCCCAGTAGGTCTTTGGAAAGTACCTGTAGCTAGAATTCTTAAGGCTACACATACCTTGATATCCACTGGGATGGGTTCCCCTCTGTTGGTTCTTGCTCTGAGTTGAGGCTGGCACAGCTGGATGATTTGCTGAAGTATGTCTCTGTCCACACAGTAACACTCTACTATCTCCAGATCATGTAGCCCCTGGTAAGTTACCCTGGGTCTGAACACTCTTCTCCTCCTCCTTGGTCTGTGGTAGTTGTCAGCATTATCCTCCTCTCCACCATCAGCCTCTAGCACATACTGATGGATCAAAGCAATGGCAGCCCTTCCAGTTAAAATTCCCCTGCATGTATACACCAATGGTGCAGAGTTTGTGGGAAAAACAGGCTGTAAGGTGTTCCCATACTTTATACTGCTGTGCTGCAGATGCATATATGATTGGCTGACTATGATACATTCCAGCTGCTGCCTATATTACTCATGGCTTTGATTTGGCCACTGTGAGTGTTGAGCCATTACTGGTAATTTGTGCATGATTGCCTTTATTCTGCTGTTGCCCTTTTTTTAATTATTTTTTACTTACATCTCCTCCCACTTTCAGTTATGCAGCCACCTGCCAGCTGTATTACTGTGTGCTTTACCTGGCCCATTGTGAGCTGCAAGAGTCCCATATTAGTTATTTCTACTTCATTTATTCTTTATTGTGCTGTTGCCCTTTTTTTTTCATCTCCTCCCATTTTCAGCTATGCAGCCACCTGCCAGCTGTCTTACTGAGTGTTTTCAATGGATCATTGTGTGTTGCAGTATTCCACATTGCTGTTTGTACTGCATTTCCCTTGTTCTACTATTTCCTTTTTCTTTTCCTATATCCTTCTTGCTTAAGCCCCAGTGCGCCACCCAGACCCATTTAGCTAGTGTAAACAGCAAGAAATGTCCATCCCCTAGACACAAACATGCTCCTTAGTTCATGGAATAAGTGTATACAACCTAAGACACCCCCTCCTTGCTTAGTTGTGCTTAGCTAAGCACACACCTGGCCAATGGAGCTCCAATATGTTTACAGCAAGCATGATACACCCCCTTTTCATGTTAGTTGCTCCTCCTGTCTACACGGTGGTGTTAGAGCACCTACATTGTTAGGTGCAGTGTGACACCTAGAAGAATTTTGTGATTCAGTATAAGTCCCCTCATTAACATACCCCCCCCTGCCTTACTCCATAGTTACTGCACTACACAAGAGCCTTCTCCCTTAGCAACCACTGTTCCCTGCCATTGTTTTGATTCTGCTTGCCATTGACTATAATGGCAAAATGCAGCTTTCACCTAAAATGCACTTTTCTCTCTTTTTTTTTTATTTTCCCCACCATCCCATTTGTGCGGCGCTGCCCTATGCTTAAACGGCTGAGATTGGCCAAAAAAAAAAATTATTTTTATAAAAATTAAACACTTGCCCATGCCAGCGGACAAATGGCCATTGGCATGGCCAACCACTTTAATACATGCTTTTATTGGAGCTGTCATGGCTCTGTTTTCTTCTTTGCAGAAATGTATTCGGTTAGTAACCAAATATATTTCTGCACCTTACACTGTTCCTGCAAGGAAACCGGCCTATATCCTGGATCATGAAATCAGCTCATTTGCATGCTTTTCACCAGCAAATGAGCTGATTAGCATACTGCATGGCTTTCCATGCAGGAACAGTGTAGGGCCACTCGTGCACGTCAAAATGGCACATTCATGGATCACTCGGCGGCCATATTCCATGCAAGAATGGCTACACTGTTCCTGCACTGAATTTGCATTTGTGAATCCGGAGGATTACGTTTCTGTTTCCTAAATTATAGCTGAAGTCTTCTACTATAATAACTTCCATATTAATATCACTGTAACTCAGTATTAAGACAAACATATCTTCTTTTCCTTTACTAGTTACATATGCATATAATGCAATTATCCTATAGACTTTATCTCTCCATCTAACATCAGTAAACATAACCCTACATATTAAATTATAGTAAGATTAAGCATCTTAAATGTCTTTTTCTTAAGTACTGCTATTCCTGAACATAAATTTTGTCCTAAAATTCCATTATATCTCATTACCTCTGTGATGTTATGAGGTATTGTCATCTGTGCCAGGGAGAGCAGGGCAGCATATGCCAGCATAGCTAGCTGGAGTTTTGTAAAGAATTTTATGTTATTTGACTATCACACTGATTTGTACAGATGTTCGAGTTAAAATATATTTGTAAAGTTACTTGTGTTAAAAATGCATCAATAGTAGGTCCTGCTGGACAGAAAGGATGTATGCATGTATATTAGGTTGTATTGTTGTAACTGATCAAATATGTATGTTTATCAGAGAACCCTGAAAGGGTGGAACGTTTGTAACTGTATTATAGCTTTCAGTTGCTGCTTTGTAATGTTCCAGAGTCAGATGACCAGAAGTGATGTCATCCTTTAACCAGCATCTGGTTTCTTTGGAACTCTCACAGCAGTGCTTTGGAACCTGATAGAAAAGGTTTCTGATAGGATATATATCTCACACATCCACACAGACAAAGAGAGAGAATCTGGCTTTTGCTGTGGTAAGACACTCAGCACACATCAGCTTGCCTTGGTTTAGTAAATGATCAGGAACATTTAGTGAGAATAGTTTAGTTTTGTTTTCTGCATATGTGAGAAAATATCCAACTGTATTATCTTTTCTATCTCTATGGTTGAAACTCTGTTGTTTATTATATCCAGTATTCTCCTGTTTTCTTTTTTATTATTTATCATTAAACATTTTAATACCTTTCATTGTGGTTGGTCATTTAAAGAATACTTTTAACATCTTGAGAGTACTTATGCTTGTTTAGTGACACTGTGGCCACTCTTGAAAGCCTTGCTGCTTTGGTCATGCTCTACTATTTGTACTTGTATTAATTTTACACAGTATACCCTTTGTAAAAGCCTTAGGGTAGCTGATTAGTGGCAGCATGATTATCTCAGAGTCTGGCAGTAAGGGGCACAGCTAGTAAATCTGTGCCAGCTTTTCTCAGGTGTGTATTTGTGTGTGTGTGTGTGTGTGTGTGTGTGTGTGTGTGTGTGTGTGTGTGTGTGTGTGTGTGTGTGTGTGTGTGTGTGTGTGAAACTCAGATATCTAGGCGGGTGTATCAACTACTGCAAACAGGGACACAGAGATCTAAAGTGGTCAGTGTGGAGTTTTGTGTGGGTCTGGAGAGAGAAGGAGAGTCCAGCCCCAGGTCTGCAGAGTGCTCCCTGTGTGGTCTTGGGGTAATTGTGCTTGGTGCAGGGAGCTGCATCTGAAAATACTGTGTGAATCCATCTTTGCTCTTAGTGACCATCCCTCACCAGAGTCAGTGGTGAGGATTCAGTCTCCTTGATCGCTGGCCTGGAGTATCAACTCATGACCACCTCATGGACATTCTGTTTGATATCATTCTTCTTTTGCTAAAAATTGTATCTTCTACTATAATGATATCACTATTGCATTTTTACACCAGTCTATAATAGCTAGCCTTCTAACTATGCTCTTAAAACTTTTAACATTCAGTGCTAATATTCTACAATTGCCATTAATTCCCATTTAGGAAATGTTCTAAGGAAAAAGAATAAAACATTCACCCATTTTCTTTCTTCTTTTCCTTTGTGTTTCATCCAGTATTCTTTTCTTTTTCTTGCTCTCACCTTTTGCCTATAGAATTTTTTCATTTTTTTACTATATTCTAGGTAATATCTTATTTGTGACTAACTTCAGTACATTCTTCTATATTTTAATTTGTTGTTTTTTTAATGTGTCATACTTTTATCACAACTTTTAAACCATTTCCTTTGCATTTTTTACATGATTTGTCTATGTTCTTCTTCACCTGCTACTCCAATAACCTTTGAATGTGTTCAGACACAATAGTTTCATTTATTTCTACTGTCCCTTCTTTACAATACATCCATATATGACTTATCGTATTGCATTTATAACATTTTAACTCATATTTTTTGCATCATGACCGATCCCACTACATATAAAACATTTCCTTTTTGTACAATCAACAATAAATAATCTGATTTTCTACAGTAAGAACACGTTTTGGGTTGACCCTGATATCTAACACCACCTTTTTGACCATCAATATTCATAATACTATGGATATAAATGATTTTATCATATTACATTTTTAGTACAACATTACAATCCCAATCCCCAGTTCCATAATCCTCTATTGCCAAAAGCATTAGAAATGTCCAATACATCTTTACATATGCTATTTAAATGTCTTTTAAAAGTCTCTTTTTTAGTTTCTGTTCTGAATTGAGCATGTCTCTGAAAAAAAGCTTTAACTACATAAGCATTCTGTGGAGTACAGTCTTTCTTATTTCATATTAACTCAAAAATGTTTTTATTGCCTGACCATTTTCAAAAATTATATCACAAAAAGTTTCTTTGCTTATATGAGTGAAGCTCTTACCACTGCTGGAGAAGTTCCTAAAAGTAAAATAACACTGTCCCATAAATCATATCTCTCTATTTTTCTTTATTCCATCGAAAAAATCCTAACAGTATAATTTCTTCTTTGTTTCATAATAGTTTATTTTCCTGATGCTCCTTTTTTTGCATTTTCCTTAACTATATCAGCATAAGTTTTGTCTTACCATTTCCTTTATTTTTGTATCAAAAGTACATCTTCATTTTGAATTTTGTCCCTTGTATCTCCACATGTCACATTCTTGCCACTCTCATGTTCATTTTCCTTACATAGTTTCTCTAATAAACCATCTTGCATCCCTCCTGACAGGAGAGTTGTAATACTACATCCTTCATTATGCTAGGTCTCTTCCTGGGATAGCTGCTGCTGGAAACTCTCTTCTGAATCTGGAAAAGGCTTGCCTGCATTTTCTCTGACTATGCACCCTTCCACTGTTTTAAAAATATCCATAGATGATTCAGCTGTCTTTCTACCATCATCTCCAACTACTGGAACTCCAGTAGAAGGCATATATGCCTTTTCTCTCGATTCTTCAACCTCAGACGCATATATATAAGGCTCAACTACCTTCTCTTCTATCCTTTTATCTCTCAACACATTCTTAAGCTGATATGAAGGCTCATCCACCTTCTTCTGCTCCAAATCACCACTAATTAACTCTCTCAACTCCATTGCTGCACCTCCCTGCTTCTCTGAGCAACCTTTGCACCAGAAACAGAAGCAGGAAGTGCAACCACAAAAATGTTTCCCCTCACAACATAAAGGGTATTGTTTTTTATTTGTACACATATATACAATTCATATTTTACATATTTACATACTTGCAGTGTTTACATACCTGCAATATTTACATATTTTAACATCATTCAATATATTGATATTTCCATTTTAAGTATTCCCCCCACTCTTTTACCCACAACCAAAACCGCATTTTTTCTAGTATTTTTGTCAATGACCATTTTCCATTCCATCTGATTTCATTAAGTCTTTCATTCCATATAGTCCATTTTACATAGAATATGATTCTTCCCATTTTCTTAGCTTGATTCTGGGATCTTGTCCCAGAAAACCCATGCTTTGTCATGTCCATGTTTAACATTTCAACATTTAAGTAACTTTTAATCAAATCATGTTTACATACTACTTTCCACAGTTTTTGAATTCTCTCATATTAAAAAAAAAATCATATTCTATAATTTTCAATTCTTTACATTTATTACAAATTCTATCCTGTTTTCTCTTCTATGGCATATTTACCCCCACTGGTAATTTTCCTTTGGACAACCTCCACAAAAAAAATTGCATTCTTTAATTCTTTTATAATTTCTGTATCTTGTCATTATTGCCTTCTTTTTGTCTATCTCTAACTTTTTCCATGGATCCAACAAATAAAACGATATCATAATGTTAACATACCATTATTTTTTGTTCTTTTCTATCATATTATTTTTTAATTTCTACATTTTACTGTAAAATTATTTCTTTTCTTCATTAACAACACTTTTACTTCTTTTTTCCATTTCTTTCCAAATTTCTCTATATTTACAATACATGATTGTTTCTGTCAATTTTTTATTATTTTTCATTATTCCTTTTAATACTTTATATATTCTTAAAGAGGCTGCATACACAACTGGATTTATCAGCCCCAATCCCCCTTGTTCATCTTTGATATACAAAATTCCCCTCTTAACTGGGTTCAGTCTTGATCCTCAGTTAAATGAAAAAAATGTCTGCATAATCTTTTTCATATTTCATTGGCATCATATAAACATTTGCAATATAAGCTAGTTTACATTTTATTATGGTGTTCATTAAATGGGCTTTCTGTTCGTATGAATACCTATATTTCTTCCAGAATGTGGTCATGTCTTTGATTCCTTTAATAACTTTATCCCATGTTCATGTCTGTATTCTGTCCTTCCAAATACTAGTCAAAAATATCTATACTCTTTTCATTATATTCCACACTTCCTAAAATACCTTCATACCCAGATCCTTTCCTTTTCTCTTTATTTATGCTTAAACCAATTTTCTTCAACTGTGTACTCAATTTTTATTAATTTCTTCCATCCAGACTTTATTTTTTGCTATTATTACAATATCATCAGTGTAAGTACATGTTATTGGTAAGTGTATCTCCTCCATCATTCTATATCCTTCCATACTTGACATTTTATTAATTTCCATTAGTACCATGTTCATGATAATAGCAAAGATCATACTGCTTGCAGGACATCCTTGTTTTATACCACGCTATATTTTTAAATCTTCCCTAATCCAACCATTTGCATTCAATTTCATACAATTCTTTTCATATATCGATTTAATTACTTGTAATATTTTTTTCATTTATGATGTATGTTGGTAAAATTCCCCATAATATTTTATACTGAATATTATCATATGTCTTACTGACCTCACCTATCATGATTTTTGTTTCTACTTTTTTATTAATAATATCATCAGTTACTTCCCTTATTAACTACAACAGGTCTTAACTCCATTTTCCTTTTCTCCCAAACAAATGCTGATCATATAAGGTTTCTGTTTTACATTGTAGTTTTTTAGTTAGTATTCTTATGAACATTTTATACTATGTGTTATTCAGTGTACTTGGTCTCTAATTTTTTTATTTTACCTTTATCTCCTTTCTTTAATATACATTTTATCAAAAACCAAACTCTTACTCTTTCTGCCCCACTCTCTTACTCATCATAAATCCTCCTTTGTCATTAAGTCTTGTAATAACACAGCTATCCTACCTGACACCCACACCGAACTCCTAGGAGTCATCATCGATGATGAACTAAAATTCAATCAACACATACAACAATGCATAAAGAAAACACATCAGAAACTAGGTCTGTTATACCGAAACAAAAAATATCTCAGTCCTGAGGCTAGACTCACCCTAGGACAAGCACTTCTCCTCCCCTCTCTCCTATATGCGGCTCCAGTTCTCACAAATATCCAAAAAACTACCCTGAACAAACTCCAACAATCCTAGCACAAAATAGCAAGATTCATCACTAGCTCCCCAAACAACACACACCACTGTATTGCTTTAAAGTCTCTACAATGGCTAGAACTCCCACAACTACTACATCTCTACCAATTTCACATGCTGCACTCTATGCTTTTTAAACCATCCTACTGTCCATCTTTATCTCTCCTTGTCTCTGTGTACACCCCATCTAGACCCCTCCGCACCTCTAATCAACAACTGCTTGATATTTACCACCCAAATAAGTCAAGCTACTCTACAAGCACTCTGTGGCCCAAGCCTGGAACAAACTTCCCCTTGACATATGCTCAATCTCTCACACCTACTCAATTCCAGAATCTGCCCCTGCTATGACCCTACATAGTTCTGTCCTCCCCCCACATTGGAATCACTCTCAGTTGATCCTTGTCACACTCTGCCTCACTAGTACAGTTACATAGTATCTTGAGAGAAAAAAAAAATTGCTGTTATTTAACTGTTGTTAGTGTTGTTTTTCTATTGTTTATTACTGTAATGCTAGTTTTATTTCTATTCTGTTTGCTGTGCTTGTCTACTACTGTAAAGTTTTATTGTGCTATCTGGAGCTTTTCTCCTCAGGTCTCCACTGAAAAAGAGACAAAATCCCAGTTGGACTAACCCGGTTAACAAATGTCAATAAATAAATAAATAATAAAAATATCACACCTGTGCAAATTTCTTTATACTTAATTCCTCTTTATAGCCACTCATTTGTTACTTCTATAAACACAATTTTTGCCAGTCATACATTACTTTATACATACTATATTCAAATCCATCCAAATCTGTAGCTGAATTAACATTAATATCTTTCAAGGTTTCATTCAACTCATTTATAATTATTTTTCTTTGTAAATATTCATTATCTTCCTTAATTTTTACCATTATAAATGTGTTTTCATTATCTTCCTTATTTAATTTTTACCATTATAAATGTGTTCTATGTCAACGTCTTTTTTACTGTATACATGTAATAAATTTAACTGCGGTGGTGGTGCTGCAGTAGCATTGTTGCCTCCCAGTAAGATGTTGTCCTGTTTGATTCTCAGCTAGAGCATCTTCTGTGTGGAGACATGCGTGAATGGGTGTACCTTCACTGAAGGTTGTGCGTCAGGGCCGGCAACTCAGCATGTAAAAATCTACTGCCAATCATTAGCGGACCGGAGTTCCGCTGTGGTGACCCCCTAACCAGGAAAAGCTGAAAGACACAACAACATCTAATACATTTTATTTATATATTTATTTTTATTTTATATTTGTTTAACAGGAAAGTCCGACTGGAACAAGGTCCATTTATAGCGGAGGTCTGGGGAGAAAAGCTCCATAAAATAACAGTACAAATACAACAAATGACAAAAAAAATTCTGTACAGAGGCATATATACAATCAGAGCTCCATGTCTTTATATGACAACACATAATCCACGAATGACAAAAAATTTCTATAAGTGGCACATATACAGTCAAGAAGATTTTTTTGTACCTTAGTTTGATTTGAGCAAGCTTGTTATATAGATAGCAAAACTTTGAATTCCCTATTGGTAGTACAAAGTATAAAAATGAAGGAATGGAATCAGGAAAATAACGCTATTTGGGAGATATGTCATAGCGTGAGAAATAGTTTGTAGGACAGTAGTTCCTGATAGGGAGTATTTGAGTAGTACAGAATAGCTGAGGTAAGCAGTAAGGAGATGAAGTATGACAAGTTAGGAGGAGAGCAGAAAAGATTTTATGTGATACAGGGACAGAGCCATGATTGCAAGAGGTGTAACTTTAGTGATGTCTTGAAAAGTGAGATGGATGGTGCAGAGGAGATACTTTGGGGGAGGTTATTCCATTCCCTAGTTATGGTGTGGGAGAACAGACTTTTTCCTGTAGTGTTATTGGCTTTGGTTATGCAGAGCAAGGTTTTGTTGGATGAACGTTGAGGGCGATTTGCAGAATATTGGTTTAGAAGTTGGTTTAGGGCTGGGGTTTTCAGAGGGTTCCTTATTATGTTGAATGTGAGGACTAATTGGTGATAGCTAATTAGCTGAAGGGGTGGGTTTGGGCTAAGGAGATTCTAGTTTGGTCTGATAGAAACTGTTTGTGTTTGTATAGGGTTCTTACTTTCTTATGTACCTTTGTGATGGTTTGTGAGATATGGACATTAATGTTTAGATTATCTATTTCAACCCCCGAGCAGCTTAGTGTGAGGGGAGGGGAAGATTGTGGTCCCATTTTCAGAGATGATAGTGAAGATAGGAGGTGTGGATTTGGATTTATTGGGGGTAAAAAGGAGTAATTTGGTCTTGTTGGGGTTTAGAATGAGTTGGATATCGGTAATCCATTTTTCCATGGAGCAGAAGGATTCTTGGGTAAGCTGTTGAAGAGTGGTTATGGATGGGGCTGAGAAGATTATGGTGGAGTCGTCTGCGTACTGTATAAGTGATGCATGCAGGGTGGAAGTATGTAGTTTGTTAGTGAAAATGGTGAAAAGTAGAGGACCCAGTGTTGATCCTTGTGGGACGCCTATAGTAGTTGGTAATAGAGGTGATAGTGTACTTTGCCATTTAACTGATTGTTTTCTGTCAGAGAGATAGCTTCTAAACCATGAAGTAGTAGAGGGGGTGAAGAATAAGGGTGACACAGTGTCTAAGAGTAGGTTATGGGAGACCATATCAAATGCTTTTGATAGATCTAGGAATATGGCTGAGACAAATTTGTTGCTGTTTCTTAGATGGTTAATCTGATTGGTAAAGGAGAGTATAGAAGTGGTTGTGCTATGGTTTGGGCAGAAACCATGCTGTGTGTGGGAGAGGAGGTTATGTGAGGATAAGAAGTGCCTTACCTGGGTGTGAATATATTTCTCCAGAAGCTTGGAAAGGGGGGACAAGATAGCAATTGGCTGGTAGTTTGGTAGTTCATAGGAGTTTCCATCTTTGTGAAGGGGAATTATATGTGACACTTTCCATAGATGGGGTACGTAGGTTTATTGTATAGAGCGGTTTATAAGAATTGAGACAGGGTAGGCTAGTGATTCTGCAGCTAATTTTAGAAAATCTGTGGGTAAACCATCTGCTGTGAGTGTGGTGGGTTTTAATTTAGAGAGTAGCTTTTTAACTGAAGAGGTTGGTACAGGTGAGAGTGTGAAGGTGGGTATGTTAGTTTGTTCTACAGTTGAGGTGGTTTTAGTGTTCTTGTTGGATAGTTGGATACATAGTGCGAGGATAGATTCTGTGAAGTGATGGTTGAATTCTGAAGCTATGCTATCATTATCAGAATTGTTGTTGGGAGATGGGGTGGTGTTTTTTTTCCAGTTTTAGAAGGGTGTTGATGGCCTGCCAGAACTTTTGGGGGTTTCTAGAGTGCTTGTTTTGGATGTCTAAGAAGTAGTTCTTTTTATCTACTTTTATTTGGGTTTTGGCCTTATTTTGTAGTTCATGATATTTCTGTCTGTCTTGGATAGTGTTATTCTTTTTTCAGTTTTTCCAGGCATTATCTCTGGCTCTTATTAAGGCTTTTGTTTCCTGATGGGAACTAGTATATTTAGTACATTCATAAAAGTAGTATTAAAAAAATCAACTGCCTGGTCTAAAGGTAGAGTTTTTAGTGGATTCCAGTCCTGTTGCTGGAGCATACCATTAAGAGTTTGTGGATTGACTTTGTGCTCGTCCCTAGTCTCCTTGAATAGTATGGGTTTGGGTATTTTTGCCTGTTTATGAAGGGGGAATGTGGGGCAGTGGCCACTCAATGTATCAGGTAAGCAGCCCGCATGATAATTTTCTGTGGTGATATTAACTAGTGTCCAATCTAGAATGGAGGTTCTATTGGATTTTTTGTATACTGTGGTGGGTTCTTGGATTAGTTGTGAGAATCCAAATAAGTGAATATGGTTTTAGGGGTTGTTGGAGTTGCAGACTAGCCAGTCTACGTTTAGGTTGCCTAGCAGAATGGTTTCTTGGAGTAGATTGATTGTGGCCCATTGTAGTATCTCTCCTATTATAGGTGAGTTATTTCCTGGAGGAATATAACTACAGAGAATGTTGATTCTCTTTTTGTTTTTAAGGGACATAACGGAGCCTAATGTCTCAGCATTCTGGAATTTGGGAAGTGGGGTTTTTAGTGGTTGGAGGTTGAGTGTATTTTTAAATAAGACTGCAACTCCACCTCCCTTTTTGGTACCTCTATCTTGCCTTAGGATGTTATAGCCCGGGGGAAGAATTTCTTCATTTTTTGTGGCAGGTTTTAGCCAGGTCTCTTAACGGTCACTATGTCTGGGGAGTAGTGGGATATGAATGCATGAAAGTCATGTAGTTTGTTGGATATGCTACATGTGTTTATATTGATAATAAGTAGGTCTGACTTGTGTTTCTGGGATAGGATTGGGTTGCTTGGGCCTGGGTTGGGGTGTATGTCCCCTGAGATTAGTAGCCATTTTCTGAGGAATAGTGTGAGTTTTATGGCATAGGCTATATCTATGTGTTTTATGGGTACTGTTAGCCTTTTTTGAGGTAGTGTGGTTGCTGTTTTGTGTAGGTAGAGTAATGAGTTGTTGTTAAATAGTGTGGATTATATTACTATATTTGTGTGAGGTTTTGTGTGTGTGTGTGTGTGTGTGTGTGTGTGTGTGTGTGTGTGTGTGTGTGTGTGTGTGTGTGTGTGTGTGTGGTGTGTGTTATGTGGTAGGTTGTGTTTGTTGGTCTGTTAGAGTGTATGGATGTGGTGTATACTAGAGTGGTGAGAGTTAGTAGTAGTCCTAGTATGCCTTGCATGGTGTGGGTCGGGTGTACAGAGGAGGTTGTTGTGAGGTGGAGGGTGTGGTGTGGAAGTGGGACTGGATCTCATGACTGATGGATGGTAATAGGCTGTTGTGGAGGGGGTGGGGATATATGGGTTGTAAGTGTAGGAGCACTGGGGGTGGGTGGAATTTTGGGGGCAGGGAGGGGAGCAGAGTGAGCCAGCTATGGAAAGAAGGATGGATTAGTAGAGCATGTTCCTACCGAGTGGCCAACTTCCTTAAAGCTCTCCAAGTTAGAAGCTGAATGGAGCTCAATGCAGCTGTGCTCACCTCACAAAGATGGTCACAAAGTAAGAGAAAATTGTTAAAAACAAATTCAATGACATTCACCTAATAATTAATTCTACTGGAAGGCTTGTGTTTACAAGTTGAGATTTCCCAGGGTTTATTTGAGCTTTAGCTGAAAATTGCTTCAGAACCAAAGGCAGTGGTGGTGGGGGGGCTGGCGCAATCCCAGGGCTTGTGGATGGCCCCAGCAAACTGCAAAAAGAGAAAAAAAGAGTGTGAGCAGAAAGTGAGTAGTACAGTTCTAGGAGAAATGGAGACAATTAGGAGAGTAGAGGATATTAGTCAGAGAGTGATGGAAGGATTATCAGAAGACAGAGAGTTGGTACAAGAAATGGTACAATAAGTAGGTACATAGATAAATGTCTGAGGAAGAGTAAAGTATCACAAAGAATAGGAAACGGTGCCTAGGCAGATCATTACAGACAAATTTAGCAATGTACTAAGTCTACATATTCTTTAATTGTTTCATATATTTCTCATTGTTTTTAACTTTTTTCCCTTCTTTATTTTTTTAATTCTCTTATCTTTCTTTTTTTTTTACTATCTTACATAAGCATGATGCTACTTCTTTTTTTCATTGTAAGCAGTATTTTTGGTTATATAACAATTTATTAACTTTATCCTGATTTCTTCTATATAATTCTCTATTTGATTCTCTTATTGTCTTTCCTTCTTTTACTATCTTACACAAGATTGATGCTACTTTTTTTTCCCTTGTAAGCAATATTTTTGCTTGTATAACAATTTCTTAACCTTATCCTGATTTCTTCAATATAATTCTTTTTCTTTTTCATAAAATTATTTTTTTCCTCAATCAAGTCTTTTTTGACTAAATATTTTGTATTCCATTTTTTCTTTTTGCCTTTTCTTTTCCATATATTCCAAAACACTTTTTTGTATTTCGTTTTGAATTGAATCCACCATATTGTTCAATAACCATAAAACTCTCTCATATTGATATGTTGTTGCTATAATTCTGTAATTTATTTTCCTTCTCCTGAATCTAACTGTTTTTCATTTACTGTTTTTATGCCTTTTTCTATTTTAATATATTCCTCATTTTCATGAATTCTTATCCAAATTGCCACATGATTAGAAAACCCATTATATTTGATTCCTTTTGTGTAATTTTTAAACCTTCTGATATCAAACATTAATCAATTTCTGTCTTAATTTAATTTATTTTGGAAGTCCAGTGTTTATTTTCCCATATTTTTAATTTTCCACTTTTCATAATTTCAGTAATCATTTTAACATCACAACTACTCTTTTTATTTCTAAAATTACTATTAAAGCCACCTGTCATAATTGTATCCATGTTAACACAGACATAATTAGGTATACTTTTAATCATTGGCTGGGATTCAATAAAGCAAAATCTCCATGTTAGAATAGTGTAGCAGCTTCTACAGTGAATATGGCCACCGAGCAATCCAGTAAACAAGGCTGGGGGCATGCACAAGCCTGCCAGCAGCATTCAGACACAGACACGACTAAATAATGCTAATTACCTCGTTTGCTGATAAAAAAAAACATGCACATGAGGTGAATTAGTGATTCAGTAAGCAGGCAGGCATCCATGTCAGAGCAGTGTCCATTGCAGAAATGTATTCAGTTACTAACCATGTACATTTCTGCAAAAATCAAAATGGGGGCATGACAGCTCAAAGTAAAGCATGTATTATGACTATTAGGCATGCCAATGGCCAAAAATATGGCCATTGGCATGGAAAACAGTTGCAAAATTATAAAAATCAAAGTTTATTTTCTTGGCCAAATTCGGCGGTTTAAGCATAGTGCAGCAGCGTGCAAACGAGATCGTGCAGAAAAAAAATGCAAAGACAATTCTACATAAAATATGACTTTTGTCATTATAGTGGGTAGCATGCAGAACCAAAACAATAACAGGTAACACTGGTGGCTACGGAGTAGTGGCGTAACAAGGGACTAAGGCAGTGGGGTATGCAAATGAGCTAAATGTATTGAATAGCAAAATGAGAGACCGTGTCTGCCTGCACCTAACTGCATAGTAGCTATAATGCTGCAGTGTAAGCAGGAGAAGCAGCTGACATGAAAAGGGTGTGTGTCATGCTTTGTGTAAGCATGTTGGAGCTCTGCTGCCTCTATTTGCACTTAGCTAAGCACAACTAAGCAAGGGGGTGTGTCTGAGCTACTTTAAGAAATGCTGAGCATGTTTGTGTCCCTGGGAGGGTCCTTTCTGCTCAAAACTGTTTACTATAGCTGCAGGGGTTTGCACACTGCACCATGGGGCTTAAACACAATGGAAATAAATAAATAAAAAAACAGGAACCAGCAGAAGTGTTTATATTTGAGCAGCAGGTTTGCGTGGTGTTGCAGCGCGGCTTAGAAAGGGCAGAAGTGGGAAGACAAAAATGGAAAATAGCAGAATAAAGGCACTCAAGCACAAATAATATAGTTGGCAGGTGGAATGTATCATAGTCAGCCAATCACACAGGCGACATCTGCAGCACACCAGTATAAATTAGGAAAACACCTTTCAGTCTGTTTTTTTCCCACAAACTCTGCACCATTGGTGTGCACACTGGGGGAGTTTTAATTGACAAAATGTTAGGGGCTGCTGTTGCTTTGATACATCAGTATGTGCTAGAGGCTGAGGGCGGTGAGGAGGATAATCCTGGCAACCATCCCAGACTGAGGGGGAGGAGAAGAGTGTTCAGACCCAGAGTAAACTACCAGGGGATACATGATCTGGAGATACTAGAGCGCAACAGGGTGGACAGGGACCTACTTCAGCAACTCTGCGAGCTGTACCAGCCTCACCTCAGACCCAGAGCCAACAGAGGGGAAACCATCCCAGTTGAAAGCAAGGTATGTGTAGCCTTAAGAATGCTAGTTACAGGTACCTTCCAAATTCCTACTGGGGACATCATGGGGGTCTCACAGGCATCTACATCCAAGATACTCCACCAGTTCTTCGATGTCATGTGAACACATGCTGGTGAGCACATATATTTCCTCAGCACTTGTGAGGAGAAGATCAGCAACATGCATCTCTTCCACCATGCACCAGACTACCCAGAGGTACTAGGTGCCATAGACTGCATGCACATCCACATCAAGGACCACCCGGTGAAGAGGGTAGAGTCTATGTCAACCACAAGGGCTATCACTCCATCAACTGCCAGCTTGTGTGCAATGCTCTGGGCATTATCATCAATGTGTGTGCTGGCAGCCCTGGTAGTTATCATGTCACCAATATCTGGCATGCCTCACAGCTGTACCAGGCATTTGTCAAGGGGGATATCCCATATGGCCATCTGGAGCCATGGATGATGACATCCATCAGAAATGCACACACACACACACACACACACACACACACACACACACACACACACACACACACACACTGAAGAACACCATAATGACATGCACACACAAACCAGGAACATTATAGAGTGTGTGTTTGGGATGCTCAGGTCACAGTTCCACTGCTTTGACATATCTGGTGGAGCCCTGTAGTACGCTCCAGCCACATGTGCACACATGTTCATAGTGTGTGCCATGCTACACAATATGATTCTGCATAAACAGCTGCAGCAGGAACATCACAGGGAAGGCTCATACAGCCCCCCCCACCATTGCCAAGGCCCCCACAAGCACAGGAGGACTCAGAGGAGGAACCCCTGAGACTGCTCCTGTTGGCAGATGTACGCATGCCCAGTATGTCCAGGCCTTGGCAAAGAGGCAATGCATAGCACACACACTGACACTGTAGGGACCCAGGGACTGATCCCTCTCTCTGACTTGCACACACAGTAAAATGGATGCCACACACATCACACTACCTGTATCTTACCATGTATAGGCTGTGTACTGCATGTATCCAACAGAGCCAGCCTTCAAACACCGTCCTCACAACTGCCGCAGGCACAAGGTAAGTCAGTCTTCTTAACAATAAATGAATGGAGTAATACATTGTGGTAGCATAACTATGGTATCGCTGCAAGCATGCAAGGGAATGGGGTGGCCTACTGGGATAGCAGCAGACAACCAACAGCTATGTGGGACAACAGGAAATGTCTGCACAATACTGGCTTCCCCAGAAAATGCAGTAGGCCCCTAGGTGACAAATCTCACTGCAGGATATGTGGGGGTAGGGCTAACAGACTGGGGGTCATAGGTCACATGCATGGATTTCAATGTGGGGGTCCCAAACTCACCCCTCAGCCTCACCCAGCAAGCCAGCCATAGAAAACCATAAAGAAATGTTTGGCAACGGCCTACAAATAAGGACAATGAAATATGCCCATACAGACATACACAGTGATATCACAGCAGGTCTTGCAGTTGCAGTAAGGCTCTGAAGGGTGAGAGATCTGAACCCCAAATGTCTGCCATTACAATCTAACCTGTGGTCTTTAGTGATATGCCTGTAGTCTCCAAGATAGGCACCATACTATGCTAAATGGAATCAAAATGTAAAGGGAACATCAGCACAGTCTGAGCAAATGTGGACAGCTGACAAGTCTGCCCCCCACACACACACATGTTCCCATAGAAATGCAGTAACAGTAATGTTATTAAGGTATAAGCAGCAGAGCACACATTCCCAGGGCTGTCCCAATCAACTTGCTAACTTTTTGCCTGTCCACGATATGCAGGGGTCAATGAGCTATGTATATGTGAGGCCAATACTGTCAGTATGTGGCCTGCACTTTCTCCTGGCTGTAGTGTCTTAGTAGCCTAGGTACAGTAATGTGGTTGACAGGGTCCATGTTCCATGAACTGCAGTGCTAACTATTCTGCATGTCAAATACAGGTATGGTTGGAGTTGTACACACCATCCATATGTCAATATCTGTTACTGCAGGAAAGCTGGACAGGTCAGGGACAGGGGGCAACACATATGGGCAGTACACAGCTCAGAGTAACCTACACAGTGCCTAGCATACCCCTCAACTGTACAGACATTTTGCAGAATGTCCAGAGATTTGCATCATATTTATGGTGTCTTTATCATGAAATTATGGTTGTCTTACAAATCATTGGCAAATTACAAAATATTAAAGTCAGAAAATAAGACAGATTGTAATTTCAAACTTCATACCCTTTAGGAAAATGCATGCTAATGCAAAACCTGTTATTGTATCACCTTTCTAGGTTTGTAAGGCCAATAGTTAAAATTGGTCCCTATTTGCAGGCCTTTGTCTCCAAATTACTTATGGCTTTGTCCAGATATCTGGCTCTAAATAGTCAGGAGGTATGGTGCCCAGTAGGACAGCAGGTACCTGAAGGTCAGTGCACAGCCAGGTCATAAAAGGCTACCAACTTACTGTGTCGGCACTGACAACATGTCGCTGGCCAACATCCATACCCCTGGAATGACAGGTTGTCACAGAAGGAGCACAAATATGCCCTGTATATCTGATCTGCTTGTCCTAACATTGCATTTGCCTGCCAACTATTTGCAAAACAAGAAAGAGTGTTGTCAAAATATTAATGGCAGACAGTGGGGAAGCAGATGTCATACCCATAAGAGAAAGCAAGCAAATACCAAACTGGTCTCTCAACTGTCTATGTCTGAAAGAACAGTATTAACACCCTGTCCCCATGTGTGTGCCTCTGTCTGACTGTCATATATGGACCTGTCCAGATGTCAGTCTGTGACAGTTTGACAGCTAGGCCAACATGTAGCCTCATAATAACATATAGCAACACAAACTGTCTGAGGACCACAGAAAGTGTAGTGGTGCAATGATGAACAACCTGCTAAATAGGTATACTCAGAGGTGTGAAGTCCACAGCCCTGTGTGTGATGTTACAGCATTTATCCCCCTCACATCAGAATTACAAATGCATAACAGCAGCCACCATGGGGAAAGCCTGTGACTGGACAACAGAAGGACCAAGAGACACACATAAGGGGAAGGGGAATCACTGGCCGGACAAATGGGAAATGTGCACACCAGAACAAATTGTGGAGTAACATAGGTGCCATGCAGTGTATGTAGTCAGCAAACATCACCTGCAAATACACAACACGTACCGATGTAAGTGGAGGTCTGCAAAAAAACAAAATCCTAAACAAAGGACACCTCAGAGGCAAAAATACATGAGAACTCCACAAAAGTACACACCACAGACCATGCAGACTCCACACAACAGGGTCTTGCAAACACTAAAGCCTTACCCCAAACCCCAAACACCTGCCTGACAGATAGGCTAACAGCACTGTCCCTCTACCCCATTCCATACAGACTCTGCTGATGTGACCCCTGTCTGGCAAACAAAGCAATCCAGACCCTGCCTTGATGGGGACTGTCACACATCTGGAAGTCAAGGCTCACTCAATCAACCCATAGGCACAGCATCAACCTGGTCTGTGGTATCAGTATGGCTTTTTGGTGTGACAGATACATGTCCCACACACCCCCACATCTGTGGAATACACTCCCTGTCCACATAAAGTCAAGTGCCTCAATACCCCTAGTGATGTGCTCCATGTATAAGTGCATGGGAAACATAAAATGCAGTGCTGTGATTCCACCTGTGTCCCTGTTGGACAGGGGCTCTGTGTGATGACATTGCCTAACATGGGTTGCACTCCTGTCTGCATGGGTTATAAGGGCTTCAGGGCCAATACCCTACTAATGTCAGATCAACCTATACACAACTGTCAGTGGTTCACCACATTACTCTGTACTGCTCTGCCACTGACATACCTGGAAGTCATACAGTACTATGTGGAATATACTACACATATAATGGAAACTTCTGCACAATACAATGCACTCTGTGCCCACACCATACAGCTCAACCTCTGACAGCAAGACATCTGGACAAGGATATAAATAAAAGTGGGACAAAGGCCCATTGTTAGGCACATGTTGTAAATATTGCTCTTACAAACTGAAAAAGTTGGTAAAATATCAGGTTTTGCATTAGCAGGAATTGTCTGAAGGTTATGAAGTCTGAAACACTAATGTCTGTCATTATTTTGTAATGGAAATCTTTAATTATCTTTAATTATTTGCATCTAACTTGCCATAAAAATACAAGTTTATGTAGACTGGACGAAACTTCTAGACATACACCTGGA
The DNA here is from genome assembly GCF_019279795.1 of Protopterus annectens. Classification (NCBI taxonomy): domain Eukaryota; kingdom Metazoa; phylum Chordata; order Ceratodontiformes; family Protopteridae; genus Protopterus; species Protopterus annectens. The sequence continues at coordinate 1,616,025,700 of NC_056739.1, read as the reverse complement.
CAATCTGAGAAAAAGTGTACAGTTGAGAGGTATGGACCAGGATATGTCTTTTCAGGTAAGAAGAATACCACACAAGCAGGAGATCCCCAGCCAGTATATCACCAAGTTGCTGGACTGTTTACATAGCTCCATCAGTCGTCTGGCTGTAGCCACACCTCTCAACTGGCCTTTTTGAGCAAGAATGTCTATAGTTGGGCTCATAACATTGGTCTGTGTATCATACATCTTGTATTCCTCTGGTAAAACACTGTGATGATCTCAGGGTGTCTGTCACTAGGTAATGACACAATACATTCCAGTGTCAGACTTCAGATATGTCAGAAAATGTCTGCAAAAACAAACCCTGTACCCCTAGCATCTTCCTGTTTACTGTTGAGAGGTATGGCTGTAGCACACAAAACTCTGGAACAGAGTACAACTATCTCTGGAATGGAGTCCCACTCTTAATAGAAGGTCATACTGGGCATGTTGCTATACTTAGAGAATCACAGCCCATGTCAGAACCCACATTGGACTATATAACTGTATTTTGTATATATGTCTTTGCACACAGACAGCTATGTACACCTTAACTGTCTACACTCACACCCATCAGACAGGATTACCCTCAGCTAGCCATAGGTGGCCCATATGTGATATATCTACATTTGTTGCATGTGATACACAGACATATATATGGGCAACATATAACAATATGTCAAGCATATACACACATAGACATGGGGAAGAGAGAGACAGACAGTGATAGAGAGAGAGAGACACACATGGAGACACACATAGAGAATGAGAGAAACATGAGGAGAATAAATCTAAGATGACTTCTCTGCTTAATTTAGCAGAAGCATATTAACGTCAAGCAGGAATGGAAATCAAACCAGAAGTAGATAAAAACCAGGCAGCAACTGAATTTGCCAAACACAAAAGAAAGCATATAAGGTGAAGGACCAGATGAGAAGGCAAGAAATGTGGAAAAAAACTAAATATAGTTGCAAGTATAGAAAACTTCTGGAAGAACCTCATGGATCAGGAACAAACACAGGAATGGTTAAGGAGAGACAAATTCAAACTAAGAAACGAAAGGTTAATATTGGCAGCCCAAGACAATGGGCTATATACACACTGGCTTACACAGTCCATTGAATATGTGGGAGAAACAGACAAATGTAGGTTTTGTAAAACCAAATTGGAGCAGTCACTCACATTGTTGCTAGTTGCAACACACTAATGGCAGAAGGACTGTATGCTGAAAGGCATAATAATGTGGTGAGACTGTTGCACTGGGGATTGTGCAAACATTATGGTACTGAAGTGGCTGAAAAACACTGGAAACATGAGCCACAAAGCATCATAGAAAATCATGAAGTTTATATCATATAAGATCACCCATTACCAACAGTCCAAAAGACAGATGCTATAAAACTGGATATAGTGGGCCAAGAAAAGAAGACAAAAGTAGCATTAATCATTAAAATTGCCACACCCAGTGACTACAGTGTCTTGCATACAGAGACACACAAAGTCATAAAATATCAGGATCTGCAGGCAGAAATGAGAGCAATGTGGAAGAAAGATACTCAGACAGTTCCAATAGTAGCAGGAGCAATGGGTCTTCTAAAAAAGAATTTACAGTTGTATTTGGATATGTTACCAATACATGAAACTCCATATGGACTGCAGAAGGAGTCATTACTGGGTATATTGCAGGTGCTGTGAAGAGGACTACTAGCTGACATCTAAGATTGAAACATTACTAATTTCATGAACTTTACTCATACATTGACTTAGGAATGGGGTCCATTCCCGTCATGGTATTAGAAACTCAAAAGACTTGGAGAAATTAAAAAGGGTGAGTCATACACAGGGATACCCTGAATGGCATACATTGGTATCCTGCTGTTGACAGTGGTATACCGTTCATAACCAGTCGCATGTGCCAGCATGAAAGTGAGCTCCATTGTGTAATAGTATTGAGGTGGGGGTTATAACATCACATCACCTGCCTGTGTGTGTGTGTGTGTGTGTGTGTGTGTGTGTGTGTGTGTGTGTGTGTCTGTAGGTTTAAGTATTAAGAGGCTGTTCCCACTCAGTACACTTCCCATTCCCCTACTTCACAAGATTTGCTGATATCATTCACCTTAGAAGTACCACTGGACACCTGCCAGCCCTATAAGCTCTGTAGTGCATGTGATAACTGTGTAACACTATAATACAAATAACTTGATATATAGGGGTTCTAATCTCAGTCCTGGCAAATGTACATGAGTGTGTGTGTTTGTTTGTAGGTGAAACAGTTTTAGGCCATTCCCATCCAGTACACTTCCCAGTGCCCTACATTAGCAGTCCTGCTTATGTAATTCCCTTTAGAAGTACATTTGAACAGCCCCAACCCTATAAGCTCCATGGCGCATGCATTAACTATGTAACAGTATAGTATAACTAACTAGACAGGCAGTGGCTCTATTCTCAGTTCCAGCAAATGTGTGTACAAGTGTTTGGATGTTTGTAGGATGAAGTATTTTGAGGACTTTCCCACTCCATACACTTCCCAGTGCCCTACATTAGCAGTCCTGCTGATGTCATTCAGCTTAGAAGTACCTTTGGACACTTAGCGGCCCTATAAGCTCTATAGCATGTGTGATTGTGTAACACTATAGTACAAATAACTAGATCGGCAGGGGTTCTAGTCTCATTTTTGGCAAGTGTTTGTAAGTGTGTATGTTTGTAGGATGAAGTATTTTGAGGACTTTCCCATCCACAACACTTCCCAGTGGCCTACTTTAGCAGTCCTGCTGATGTCATTCACCTAAGAAGTACCTTTGGACAGTCCTCAGTCCTATAGTGCGATAACTGTGTAACACTATAATACAAATAACTAGATAGGTAGGGGTTCTAATCTCAATCCTGGCAAATGTAAGAGAGTGTGTGTGTGTGTGTGTGTGTGTGTGTGTGTGTGTGTGTGTGTGTGTGTGTGTGTGTGTATGTGTGTGTTTGTAAGTGAAAAAGTTTTAGGCCATTCCCAACCACTACACTTCCTAGTGCCCTACTTTAGCAGTCTTGCTGATGTCATTCCCCTCAGAAGTACCTTTGGACAGCACTCAGCCCTATAAGCTCCATGGCATGTGCAATAACTATGTAACAGTATAGTACAAATAACTAGATAGGCAGGGGTTCTATTCTCAGGTCTGGCAAATGTGGGTGTGCATAAGTGTTTGTAAGTGTGTATATTTGTAGAATTAAGTATTTTGAGGACTTTCCCAGTGCTTTACTTTAGCAGTTCTGCTGATGTAATTGCCCTTAGAAGTACCTTTGGACAGCCCTTAGCCCTATAAGATTCATGGTGTGTGTAATAACTAAGTAAAAGTATAGTACAAATAACTAGATAGGCAGGGGTTCTACTCTGAGTTCTAGGAGATGTGTGTGTGTGTGTGTGTGTGTGTGTGTGTGTGTGTGTGTGTGTGTGTGTGTGTGTGTGTGTGTGTGTGTGTGTATAAGTGTGTGTGAAGGTGTTTGTAAGTGTGTATGTTTGTAGGGTAATGTATTTTGAGGCCCTTCCCACCCAGTACATTTCCCATTGCCATACTTTACAAGGGCTTTTGATGTAATTCACCTTAGATGTATCTTGGGACACTATTACATCCTATAAGTTCTGTGGCATGTGTGATAACTGCATAACACTATAGTACACATAACTAGATAGGTAGGGGTTCTAAGCTCAATGCTGGCAACTGTGATACTGTGTGTGTATGTGTTTGTGTGTGTGTGTGTGTGTGTGTGTGTGTGTGTGTGTGTGTGTGTGTGTGTGTGTGTGTGTGTGTGTGTGTGTGTGTGTGTGTGTGTGTGTGCATGTTTGTGTGTGTGTGTGGGGGGTTGGGTGAGAATCACATCCACTAGGGGTGTGGGTTATACCATTTTGAAGAGTGTGCCACCCAGTACACTTCCCATTGCCCTACTTTACAAGGCCTGTTGATGTCATTCACCATAGATGTACCTGTATAAACTTGTCAGTCCTCTAAGCTCTGTGGCATATGCAATAACTGTTTAATACTATAGTACAAATAATTAGATAAGTAGGGGTTCTAATCTCAATAATGACAACTATAGTAGTGTGTGTGAAGCATATCACCTGTGGTTGTTGTGTGTGTAGGTTATACTGTTTTAAGGCCTGTTGGCCCCCTACCCATGACATTACTTTAAAGAGCCTGTTAATGGCATCTGCCTCAAATGCACCATGTAACACTATACACCCCATACCAGCCAGCTGTACAGATGTACATGGAATTTCCACATGTTTGCAACCTATAAGTGGTATGAAAAAGAAAGGGTACCTCCTAATGCTAAAATACAGCTATCAGTAACAAGTTAAAACAGTATTCAACATGAAACGCTGTACAACAATGGCCAATGAAGTATAGTTCTCTTGGAGAATAGGTAGTGTGGTTAAATGATATAAAACTTAAAAGTGCAACATATATAGCAAAAAACTTGCATACATTTCCAGTACTTAAATTAAATGCACTTACAAGATATTCATGCTGTGAATGCAGTTATACCATAGCGAAATGATGATGCCAAAGTTTCCAGTCTTATGATGGCTTCAAAGTATCCAACCTTTTTGGTCTGATATACAAAGTATCCACACTGATCAACGATCTGAAGAAGATACTGAAAGCGTTTATCGTTTGGAATACATAGGGACTGTTTTATTCTACATCAAGATTTTAACTTGACATGAAGATTTTAACTTTTCCTACAATAAAATGATTTTAACTGCCATTAAAGCCAGAAGCTTTTATTTGATCTATTAGACTGGTTAAGCTGTTATCACAGTTCATCACAGTCACATAGCAGCTACTACATCTTCAGTGTGGACACTTTGTATATCAGACCAAAAAGGTTGGATACTTTGAAGCCATCATAAGACTGGAAACTTTGGAGCCATGATTTTGCTATGGTATAACTGCATTCACAGCGTGAATATCTTTTAAGTGCATTTAATTTAAGTACTGGAAATGTATGCAAGTTTTTTGCTATATATGTTGCACTTTTAAGTTTTATATCATTTAACCACACTACCTATTCTCCAAGAGAACTTTACATCATTGGCCATTGTTGTACAGCATTTCATTTTGAATACTGTATAAGTGGTATGTGTCCCCTAACAATGAGCATTCCTGTGATATCATTGCCAAATATGTCACAGTTACAGTAGTGACACACATGCCAGCATCAGACATCGTACCTGACTGACACATCATGCTGCTACAAAGTCTATCACTCTATCACTTGTGCAGGTTTGTAGGAGCAGTAGATGAGACAAATCATTATTTCTGGTGGGTTATCCCACCATCCATGAAGGCATTTGCAAGATTACTTGTTGTAAGAGGTTGTGTATGTCCCAGGCATATAATCTATGTGGAGCATGTCATGTGTACTTAGCACTATAGTACATACAAGTGGATATGTAGGATTACTAATATGTCTATTGGCAACTGTGTATGTGTTTCTGTATTCACAGCCCCTGTGGCTGTCTTTACTGTGTATATTGTGATGGCTATACATGCAGGTTGATGGCTAGCTGTGTAGGCTTATGTATCATGGCTGCCTGGGGATTATTGTGAGAGATTTGGGCTAGGTGAAGGTAGGCAGTGTTCACCATCTTCCCCTCATTCTTTTGTTTAATGACTGCTTCAGAGAGGTCGACCAGATTTAACAGGCGTGATCTCTCTTTGACAATACCACACTGTGTGGGCTCATGCATTTTGAGTTTGCTGATGTCCCTGTTTATAAGGTCCATGATATTGCCTTCCATGCCCCTGCAGATCAAGCTAGTTAGGCTGATGTGCATTTGATTGGCTGGGTCAGTGGATTGCTCCGCCTTTGTGTATAGGGTTGACAGTGACTGTCCTCTATGCAGATGGGATGACACTGGTGCTCAGACTTTGGTTGACTACAGTATGTAATGGAGCTGAGAACTCATGCCTGAGTTCATGTAGGATGCAGCCAGGGATGGTATCAGGCCTATGGAGATTTCTGTGTGTTGCCTTTGAGAGGGAATTTGCTTCCTGATGATGAGGGGAGGGGGAAGGTGCTGTGCATGTCCATGTGTACTGATGGGGGGACAGGGGGTGATTTTTACACTTAACCTGTCTGCAGCAGGTTGGCTATATCTATGCCATATGTGTATGTCATGTTATTGACAACCACTACAGAGCAGATTTGGGTGTTGCCTCTGGGATTGCAGACATATGTATGGAAGGCATAGTGATTGACCTTGGTGGATGTGTCCAATTCGCACTCAAAGATAGCCTTATGCTAATTCACCTGTGACCTTATTTGCTTGTTCAGACTAAGGTGGCATTGCTTCCAATTAGGCACCTGGTCCTTCTTGGCCTTGTCCAGCAATTATTTCCACCTATTATGGTATTTATGTATTGCTGCTGTCCACCACAGAGGTTTACCCTACCTTAAGGTTGATGATGTTGTCCTGTCAGGTATTGCTGAGCCCATACAGCTATGTAGGTGCTCACATAGTATTATGGTGCGGGCTTGGACACTACTGCTAGTTCCAACTGATGGGACAGTGACTGTAAAGCTACTTCTACCTGCTCTGAGGAGATTTATAGTCATTTTTGTAAAGTTTATTTTGCCTGACCCTGACAAGGAGTGGGGAGCAGGGGAGAAGTTGACCTCAACAGTGATGGCTATGTGGTCAGATCTTACCAAGGGGGATAACACTGTAGGAGTGATACAGTGGCTACTCATGTTGGTTAGGATATTTCCACCTGTCGTAGGAGTGTTGACCAGCTGATCCAATGCATTGCCATTGACAAAGCCGAGGAATCTCTGTGCATTCATGTTCAGGTAGAATACCTCATGCACACTATGGTAGGGTAGTTAACGTCACCCAGGATCAGGGTAGATGGTTAAATCTTGACAGATTCAAGCAAGTCCAGATAGGTTTAGTGGGTGTCCAGAGTCATGGTTGGAGGTTTGTAGCTAGCTATGATTTGAGTAGGTGTTTTCTCAATAGTTAACTGCACTTGGGATGTCTCCCATGTGTCATACTGTTTGGCCAGCCTGGAGGTGTGTATATGTATGGTAATGCTTAAAACTCCACCTCCTGTGGCTTTGCAGCCCTCCATTTGATGTCTAAATGTATGGCGGGATGAGTAACCTGGTAAGGTTAGTGTGCCCTCCACAGCTGCAAGGCACGTGTCAGTGACTGCACAAATGTCAGCATCCTCCAGGACAAGGTACACTTGTAATGATATAGGTCTCATTCTAAGACCCCATGCTCTTGTTAGAGCAAGACATCTGCACAAAGCACACATCAATGGTGGGCAAAGACCGGAAAATAGTGACACTTTATAAATCTTGCTGTAATACACTTAGTTGCTGGCAAAGACAGTTTCACATTCACATGAATACTGCGCAGGATATGACATCTGACTTTCAAACGTATGCTGTTATGTTATGAATTCAGTCTTTACTGGGTTGCCAGTGATTTGCCAGACAATACACAACTGTATGAGGCATTGACTACAAATATGAGGCAAACATGTGGTCAGACTACACCACTCTGGACAGTAGAAAGGTATGAGCTCAGTATATAACATACAGTTCAACACACTTCTGCACCAGTTGTGTACTATGCACATACCCTATATAAGTCTCTTACAATTGTAAGACAAGCATATGTATCATAGTAATATTCACAGGTGACGTGAATATTTAGAACATCCCAGGTGGCTATCCTAGCAGTGTCACAGTCAGTATTGGACAACAGACACTCCTGTAGTAGTCATACATGAGCTGACCTTTGCTGGGGTGACTTGGGCCAAAGCTGTGATTGATGTCACTGCAGACAGGGCAAGCAGGAATGGCCATAGGTACTGGACAGCAGCATGTGAGTCCAGCAAGTCTTGTTGCGACCTAATATTTAGCTTTCTATTTCACATTATTGCATCCCCTTCTGAATTCCATTACATGCTTAATTGATTGACATATTTGTTATAGTGCTGAAAAGTTTCCTCAGAATAATGCAAATGTTTAGGTTTGTAAAGTTGCAGTCCGTCTTTGTGCAGACAGGTTCAGACCTGTTTTGCATAGGCAGTAGCCTGCCTTTTGTAGGTAATGCCCATGAGCAGGTGATGGCCTGTGCACCAGTTGGTGTCTCCCACTTGCTACTTGCATGTAGAGCAGATGTGTAGTCTTTCCATTAGCCAATGCCATAGCAACACAGTGCTATAATTAAGTCCTTCATGTGGGCCTTGCTCCTTTTCCTTGTCTGTGAGGGGGACATTATGGAGGTGTGGGGGCCACAGCTTCATATAAGGTAAGTGGAAATACCTCTCAAAACAAGAAATGTGGAGACAGCATAACAAAATAGGGGACAGAGTTCCAGAATTGGGTACAGATTGCAAGTATTACTGTTATACACATAGAAGATTGCTAGATTAACAGGGTTTGTCTGGACATGCATTTTCTGGATGAACTTGATGTCTGGCAGTGATATGTCTCTGACAGACCTCTCAACTGTCCAGATGTCCGCAGAATGCCCAGAGGTTTTCTTCTTATGTTTGGTCTGTTCTTCAGACAATTTCTGTTTTTGAGAAATCAGCAAGATAATGTGAGGAGTGAAGTCAGTAAATGTTGACATCCATTTGTGTTTTAGACATCATATCCTTCAGGGATATTATGTTACAACAAACCCTGTAACACCAGCAACTGTTTCAGTTTGTAACACCATTATGTGAGATACATCCCTCTTTTCAGCCCCCTGTCCCCCAAGCATGTTAGGCTTTGTCCAGATGTCTTGCAGTAATAGTTTTAGAAGTATGGTATATCATGATTTTGTGACTTTACTCCTGCTATCATCCCAGTGAATTAGCAGACTCCCGGAAGTGGTATGCGGCAGTGGTCATAAATATGGTCCCATACCCTGGACATTCTGTGGAAATATGTACAGTTGAGAGTTATGTATGTCTGACCATTGTTAACAGACTGTCAAGACTGTGTAGCAGTGTAGTGTGTAAATGTTTGTTGGGCTGAGTAGGGAGAGTGGCAGATCCTTTTCTGACTGTGCATGCTGCTACAGTTGCTGGTGGTCTATCAGGCGTATATGTTTGTAGGGACAGACAGAGAAATGTCCTCTAACACCTCAGGATTCCCTGTAGACTGTGACCTGGGGCAGTATATGTCAGTGTAGTGTGTGACTGGCAATCAGGATATGTTTGTTCAAACAGTCATTATACTCTAGGGTTCAGTTGGGGTACTGGTATGTTGCTGTGACTGTGGTGCAAATGCTTGTGGGTGGACAATTTCTTACTGATGTCTGCTTTTCCCTACAGTGACATCCCTGTAGTGCATGATATATTTGCAAATGCATAAGCAATTCCCCAGAGCTGATTTGGGGTAGTGTCATGTTGGTCTGACTGTGGTTCAGAAGGTGCTGGGTGAAATGTTTGGCAGCTCTCAGTGTTTTTTCCCTTATGTTACATGACTGCAGTCATACCTCTCCACTGTCCAGATGTCTATACATTGTCTATGCACTGTCCAGAAGCGTAGCTCATATGTTTGGTCTGTTCCCATAACAGTTGTGGGTTTCTGACAAATTTCTGGGATGCATACCTCTCAACCTGGAAACATCAAAAATCTGGACAAGGCCCATGAAAAATAGGTACAAATCTGTACACTGATTAACATAACATTTGCATACATAATTATGTAACCCCACCCACTCCAGTAGATTTGTGGGATACCAACTTTCAAATGCAAACTGAAGAGCAGACAACCAAAATATGAAACCAGAGTCCCCCTTCAGTCATTCCAATGTCCCATTACCTGGCTATTTCACCCCATTTACCATAAACATTAATGTGTGCATACTGCTTTACTTATACAATGATTTGTATTTTATTTTTACATTTTATAGCACAATGCACAAACATTACTAGACATCTGGTAATTAAACAAAGCAATACTGTCTCACACTGAAAATAGACTTGGCATTAAAATGTCTCTGCCCTTGAAACTCACATTCATTGAAACAGCATTGGAACTCACACCACATCCAAAGAAAATGCATCTGGCCAGTGGTGGATAAAAATTACGTTTGGGCTGTTTTCAAATCATAGCCCCCTAGCACACAAAACAAGAAACATACACATGTTCTTTGATACACCTTTCTGACTGTATTAAATTATATTCCTTGTACAATACAGCACACTTGTTAGAATACATTTTAAATTTATTGTTTGAACATTTTCCAGTAGGCAATGAAACAAAATGCATAAACCAATAATGACAAAACTGCCCAATTCTGAACATTTCCATCATAAAAGTCTACTTCCACACCCACACGATATCTGTATATATATATATATATATATATATATATATATATATATATATATATATATATATATATATATGACAGTAGTGTAAGCCATAGGCATCTTGCACAGCTCCTTGCACTTATTTTCAATTTCAGTTTTTTTTTGGGGGGGGGGGCAAAAGGCCAAAAACCAGGGTCACATTTTAAACATTGCTTGTATAATTTTGGAAGGTTGTTAGAATAAAATGTGTTATTACCATGCATTTCACTGCCAAGTCTTGAACCCAAAACCCTGCATACTATAGTCAGAGCAACATACCACTATGCCAAATCAGCAGTTTCCTGTAAGACAGGAAGACTGAAACATAAATGACTATCATTTAGTGAATTCAGTTCTGACTTCTCACCATAGTTCTCAAACTCTTAGCACAAAAAACCTGGACAAAGCCAATAATGGGGTAATACAGAATTCAGTTCTCACTTCTCACCAAAGCTCTCAACGTCATAGCACAAAAACATGGACAAAGCTAATAATGGGGAATACAGCCCCAAAATAGGGACACATTTCAAATACTTATCAACTTTAAAAAATTGATAGAATAAAAGGTTTTGTGTTACTATTTTCTCAAGAATATGAAGTCTGAAATTCAAATGCCTGTCATTATTTAGTGAATTCAACCCTTTAGTGATTTCTTTGCTATAAAAATCCTGAAAACCACAGATTTTATGAGGAACAGATAAAAAATATGAGGCATAAATTCACAAGTGGTGGTGACTGTGGACTTTAGGCTCTTTTTATCTTGTACCCAAGGTACAGGGTTTGAACCTGAGTTCCTCTAGCCACTAGGTGTATTAAACTTGGGGCATTTTCTCTCTCTCTCTCTCTCTCTCTCACACACACACACACACACACACACACACACACACATACACACACACACACACACACACACACACACACACACACACACACACACACACACACACACACACACACACACCAAGTCTGGTATGCAAGCTCTGTTCAATCAGCAGACAGTCCAGTATGCAAGCTCACACCAAACGATAATGTCATCAGTTTAAAGGACACGCAACCCTCTGAAAAAACTAAGAACCTACCCTTCCGAATGTGCCAGCTAGGGTGAGTTCAATCAGCAGTTAGTCTGGTATGCAAGCTCGCACCAAAAGATAATGTCACTACTCACCAGTGAGAAAATTCACTGGTTTAACAGACATACAACCCTCTGAAAAAACTAAGAACCTACCCTTCCAAATGTGCCAGCTAGAGTGAGTCTGGTATGCAAGCTCTGTTCAATCAGCAGTTAATCTGGTATGCAACTACATAATATTAAAACAGCAGAGCTATGAACAGGTACCAGGGAAGTGTAGCTATATTAGATCAATAAGCTTGGCACAGTAATATAAAACAGCAGAGAGTTAGGTGTAGATACAATCAAATGAAGGTCTTTGCGGGATCCTTAGAGACGGTCATTTCTGGGAAAACCGAACAATCTTTTTAAAACTGAATTAATCACGGTCACTTCATGACCAGTAAAGATAATAAGGTACCTTGGAAATGTCACAGGCACCAGTGGGAGCCTTAAATTGCAAAGCATGTCCAAAGTAAAGAAACTATTTTTTCTACAACATTAAAAAAGAAAAATAGTGGAAATTTTTCTGAAATGTCAAACAAATTCGAATACCACATATATACTTAAAATGCGAATTAAGACTAAAATGGCAGCTGCAGTGAAATGATATTTTAATTACGGACAAGTGGCATCTCCAATGATGGGGCTCGAACATAAAACTAGCAACAACTTATACAGTAGTAGTAAGACTGATTTCATATTTAGAAAGTGTCACCTGAGTAAGTTTGCAGGCTGTCAGGCTTTCATTTGCAGATCGTCTGGAGTTTAATAACTGCCACCACCAGACACCTGCTGTTGGGCACTGTCTTTGTGATGTGTGCCCACTGAGTGACTCTTTATTTTACTTGCCAACTTGTTGAGAAGGGTCAGTTCTTCGGGTTTGGGGTTTCTCAATTCCTCATTGCCATGCTGACCTTTCCGGTGTCTCTCACGTTTGTTTAGATCAATAACTCCTTATTTCCCACACATTCCAAGCAGACCATCCCTCCACCTGAGAGGAGAACCTTGATCTTACAGGTTTCAGTATCACGTATTCACCTGGACATGATTTGGGTACTCAATCACTTATGCAAAAGGTGTAGCCTGAGGGAATGTCCATCTGTATACTTCATTTGATGGTAAGCCTTTCAGGGAGTGTCTGTTTTCTTCTACTGATAGCAAACCCTTCATCTCTTACATGATCTAGGATAGACATACTAACTAAAGAAATACAAACCCAAGTGTGGAAATAATGACGCATCATAGAGCTCCTAGAAAAATAATTCTTCATGGTGCCTGTCAGGACAACACATCCAGTTTGTAATCCCAAAGCTGCAACACACATAGGGTTACCATGGAAGCTCACACCAAAAGATAATGTCACCAGCCAGAAAAATTAGCAGTTTAATAGACACACACACATGCAACCCAGTTAGTCCGGTATGCAAGCTCGCACCAAAAGATAATGTCACCAGCCAGAAAATTCAGCAGTTTAATGGACACACACACACACACACACACACACACACACACACACACACACACACACACACACACACACACACACACACACACAAACACACACACACAACCCTCTGAAAAAACCTAAGAACCTACCCTTCCGAATGTGCCAGCTAGAGTGAGTCCAGTATGCAAACTCTGCTTCTGTCTGTTTAATCAGCAGTTAGTCTGGTATTCAGCAGTTTAATGGCTCCCACCAAAAGATAATGTCTCTACCAACCAGATATGTTCACACAGCAGCTTAAGTGCAGCAGTGAGTCCTTAATGTTCAATAACGACCATAAACAGCCAGAATGCAAGCACCATATATCGCAAGCAGCATTATGTTCACACAGCAACTTAAGTGCAGCCAAAAGATAATGTTTCCCCGCTCTCCATTTGAACAGCCAGAATGCATTCAGACAGGCTGGTAACCCCGATGGAGCTGATGTCATCACGCACGTGATGATGTCAGCTCAAAAAGCGGAAAAAAAATAAAAATAAAAAAAGCTGAGAAAAACTCGGAAATGAAGGGTTGCCATTCGGGAATTGTGGCATCCCATTATTTGGACCCCAAAACTCGGTAAAACCAAGTAATTACGGATGGTTAGGAGGTATGCTGGGATGATGTGGGCATTGACATCATTAAATCATGACAATCATTTCTGTTTTAGACCAGAAATCAATCAGAAAATATATATTAAAACAAACCATGCTACTCTAGTAGACGTCTATGTTTATAAGAGCCATATTTCAAATATATCACTATTGTTTGCCCTTTATCCCCCCACTTTGTCAGGCTTTTTGCAGATGTCTTGCAGTAAGAGGTTAAGAGTATGTGTATATATATATATATATATATATATATATATATATATATATATATATATATATAGATATACACCGTATTTCCCCGAAAATAAGACCGGGTCTTATATTCTTTCTCCTGACGAAATACGCATTAGGGATTATTATCAGGAGATGCCTTATTTACTCACACTGTACAACAATCTACCTTTATTCATTTATTCATGTACAAAAATTGACATTTATTAATGAACACAAATCGACATTTCTTCATGTACAAAAATCGACATTTATTCATGTACACAAATTGACATTTATTTCATGCTTTTCTATTATTGGACAACAGTTCTAATAATGGGTTGACAGTTGTGTGAGAATTCTACATAAACAGTGCAACAAACATTTCAACTTCAGAATATCTGCACCTTGGCTTTCACAGTTATTCAAATACAGTCATGTCATCTTCTTCTGGAACATTGTCATAAGTGTCCAACCCCCGAATTTCGGCCTGAATGTCTTGCGACTCTATTTCCTGTAGCACCATTGGCCCCAATCTGTCATGCCTAGCAGTAGAGATCGCCTTAAATGAGTACTGCTTGTCCAAGTAGCCTGCTCGTAGTGCATTGGCAACACATCTGTCAATGAATTTATCCCATGCCTTTTTCACCCGAGTCACAATCTCTTGCAGGCTAGGCTTCACAACGTTTCCATGCTGATTTCTCTCCATTTTATTTTCAATGTAGTCATTGAGTTCCATGCGCAAATGGTCCTTGAATGGCTTGTTTATTGCAATATTAAGAGTCTGGAGATAGGCACTCATTCCTGTGGGAATCATTATTTGATCTATTCTCCTCCGTGCTAGGAATTTCTTCATTTCTTTAGCGCAATGAGTGCTGGCTGAATCCCAGACTAGCAGACCTCTTTCGCCACCTCGCAAAACAAGTGGCAGCATTACATCGACCCACTTTCTTATAACTGCTTGTGTGCACCAGGCTTTTTTGGTTTCAAGAATGTAAATGTCTGAAACACGTTCAATCTTATCTTTCTTGCCCTTACTAATGATTACAGGTGGGGATTTCTTTCCATCTAGATGAATTGCCAAAATACAGGTAACACATGCAGTCTCGTAACCAGTGGAGGGAATGTAGATTGCCGAGACACCCCTCTTATCAATTGTTGTTTGAGATCCTTGGCCCATAAACACTGCAGTTTCATCCATAGCAATCATGTTAGATAGTTGGCATTTAGAAAAGTCAATGCCATCAACAAAGGACTTGAACGCAAGTGAACGTTCAATAACTTCAGTATCTTCCAGCTTGAACAGTGTTGTTGATCTTCTTACAGACAGTTCATATCGCTGAAGGAAGCCATCCAGCCAATGTTGTGGGGTCCCTATCACGTTATCGAAAATGCATTCTATTGAAAGCGTTTTTACCAAACTGAAAATAGCGAACAGACAAAATAGTGAAGTGGCTTTTCAGCAAATTCTTTCCCTGGGAAAGAAGTCGCTTGTCCGCTTTGTTAGTTTGCCATGTTTTGCACTGTAGTGCGGTCTCGGAGTGCGGTCACAGAGATTCCCTTATCCGGTATGGCTCCCGAACGTAAATATTCAATAGTTACTGATCTTAGGGTTAGGGTGCGGGTTACTTTTTGTGGGGGGGGGTTAGAAGTAGGGTTAAGTTAGGTGGATATATGTTTTAAACTGTTTACTTTTTTATTTTGGGTTAGAAGTAGGTTTAAGATAGGTGTGTATGTGTTTAACTGTTTACTTTTTTTTTTTTTGGTACAGCGATTTCTTTCCCTCGGAAAGAAATCGCTGTTCTGAGCTGCTGATATTTTCAGCTTTCAGTGAAATGGGGTCGATCAATCATCATTCGCTGTTTTCAGCATTCGATAACGTGATATAGACCCACTGTTGTGATGCTTTGAATTCTTCTGGGGATATTTCTAACTGTAGTGCCATTGCAAGGAGAAATGCTTGAATATCAGTCCTGTGCACAACCAAAGCCTTTGCTCTCCTGTTAGCAATCCACTCACAGATGATGTCTTCAAGCTCAGGAAATAATGGTTGCTGACCTGATCCACACTTACACTTCTTAGCGTTTCCCTCATCGGCCTGTTGACTGAGGTTAACATATGCTGCTCGCCATTTGCGGACCATTTAGAGATCTAACTTCTCTTTACAGAAAGCCATCCGATTCTTTCCCCAGGAGTCCACCACGATTCCTTTCTTGTACTTGATGGAATAGCTCTTCATTTTTGCACTCATCTTGTCTGGGGGGGAATAATTGAAGACTGGAGTGGCAACACAAAATGGCGCCGGTTATGAAGAGAAGACACTACCACAGCTGCTCGTTATCATTAGCGTGCGCTTTACACGGGTTGCCTGTACATTGACCGATCAAAGTACACCTGCGTGGGTTTATGGGCCAAGGATCTCAACCATCAAGTATTAGTGGTGATTAGGGTTACAGTAAGAATCGTGGAGGACTCCCAGTGAAAGAGTCTTACGACTTTCTGCAAAGAGAACAAGCTGGGTGGCTGAATGGTCTGAAAATGGCGAGCAGTGTACTATAACCTCATTCAACGGGTGTCAATAATATTATTTTATAATTCAACACATCCAAGGTCATGTGTTGTTGACAATATTAACTGGGGCTTATTTTGGGGTAGGGCTTATATCATGACCACCCTGGAAAAACCATGCTAGGCCGTACTCTCTGGTTAGGTCTTATTTAGAAAGATATACAGTATATATATAAGTAATCCCTAGAGGTCTACGCATACTGAATATGCCCTCATACGGGAATACTTTCCCGGATCTACTAATTAAATGGCAGAAGATAAATCTTCAGGCAAGCATGGCGCATATGCAGTTAATAATAGACTACTTTAAGCCTAAAGAGAATGACTTAAAGAGTAAAATTGCCGAGCAACAACAACAACTTATTGACATCATGGGAGTAGAGTCTACGGAGATCTATTTACATGAACTAACGGAACGTATAACCCGGTATGGAAACACCCTGTTAACTCAGAAGAAAAAGAAACTACAGAGAGATAAAAAAGATTTCGAGATCAACAATGTCTTCATGTGGCCGAGAACCACGTTTTCCAATGAATCCTGGATGGACAGTAGATCGAATATTACAACAGGTACGGAGACAATTGTAAATGAGAACAACAGAACGACCACTGTTGTCAATAATGCCCAACATAGAGAACAACAGCCATGTGATTCCGCCATTGAGAGTAATCAGAATAAACAGGGGAAGGGTGAAGAGTCAATGGCATTAGTCAGGAGGAACGATGGCAGTGTAACACCTAAATTGATTACCTCCGTTTATTTTACCCCAGCGGAAGGACCATCTGCTTTATCGGTAAATGATCAGGACAAGACAACTCGAACAAGTATGGTTGTAAGGAGGAAAATACAGCTAGATAGACTTAATGGAGGAGAGCAACGGGATTTTCCAGATGTCCCTTTACCAATTCATGCTGGAAGGAAACGTTCAATGGAATACGAACCAGCAAGGACTGTGAAACGGAGAGACACATATACGGACCATCAAGGTCAGACACAGAAGGCGAAATGGGGACACAGTCGCTAGTTTGGAATATATCAAAGTATGTTTTAACTGAAGTGGAGCACTCAGTTCTTAACAAAGGCTTGACCTTTATTCCTTGTGCAGATGCTGATGTAAGTGACATTTTACTATCTGTCAGGTTATTTGTAAGAAATGTTAACCTGAAATTAATACATAAGAATACTGACACAATTATTGACTGTTGTCCTAGGAGAAAGAGCTTGATTAACCCACATCTTCCGCCTAATTTGGATTTATTTATTAAGAGTGTAGAAAACGACTTATATCAAGCAAATAGATCCAATTTCTTTAGTCTCTGTGATAATTTAAGCAGAATAGAAACTGAAGCACTGTCTAGTTTAAAGAAGAATGACAGTATCATTGTACGTCCAGCTGATAAAGATGGCCTCATTGTTGTTTTGGATAGGAGTTTTTATATAGAATCTATGCTTAACATGCTATCCAGCAATGCCTATCAAGTTGTTAGTTCGGCTGAAGTTGAGAAATCATGTCAATTAGTGTTTAATACTCTCACTGAATGCAAGTCACTAGGACTTTTGACAAATGCTTTGTATGATTATTTCTTGGTAGAGTGCCCAAAAGTACCTTGCATTAATGGACTTCCCAAGATACATAAACACAATACTATACCACCATTCAGACCCATTGTGGCAGGTGAGGGGTGGCTCACTGAGCCTATCTCCATCTATTTAGATCAGAAACTGAAATCAGTATTGTCACGTTTTTCCTATGTGCTAAAAGATACAGGACAGTTTCTTGGTGATCTGTATGACCATATTACACAAAATGATAACATTGAAGAAGTACGCTTGGTTACAATGGATGTCATATCCCTTTTTACTTGTATTCCCAACGACAGTGGGATAGGCATGGTCAGGAAATTGATTTGTGAATTTATATCCACAACTGAAGCTGATCTGATTTGTCTCCTGTTAGAGACGGTTCTGGAGAACAATATCTTTGTTTTCCTAGACAAGTTTTATAAACAAACAACAGGAGTGGCGATGGGCACCAGTTGTGCCAATTCATACGTGAATTTGGTAATGGCAGCTTGGGAGAAAGAGGCTATGTTGACCTGTCCACACGTCGTATTTTACCGACGATTTGTGGATGACCTCTTTCTCCTTTAGACTGGCACTGGTGACTCACTCACCTCCTTTTTGAACCACCTTAACAACTTGGACGTTTTTTTACGTTTTACAATGGAACATTCAGTTGACTCCATCAACTACCTAGATGTTACTGTGTATAAAGAAGATTACACCTTTAAAACTATGGTTTATAGGAAACCATGTTATAGGGCCTCCTTTCTCTCTACAAGTAGTATGCACCATCCTAGGACTTTTGGCAACATAGTAAGGGGTCAAGCTTTAAGAGTTTCTCGTCTTTGTTCAGATGAGAGAATGTTTGAGCTGCAGTTGGAACATTTAAAAGACAATTTCTGTAACAGAGGTTATTCTCGGACAGACATAGATGCAATATGCACAGATGTAATTAGGAATAGGAACTCTAAAGGTCATCCCTATTTTTCCAATCAAAGAGTATCCTCTTATAGAGCCCCTTCATGTGATTCTAGGCTCCCTCTTGTTCTGCCATATGGTAGGAACATTTCCATTGTCCAGAAGGCCATTATGGACAATTGGAACATCATGACAGCTGATATTGAAACGAAAAATGTGGTTGGTAATTGCCCTAGATACACATATACTAACCTTATGAGCTTGAAACAACAGTTATGTTTTCCAAAAATGAGTTCTATGTGCAATACATCTCCTTTAGATTTTGGAACCAAGAAATGTGGTTCATGTGTTCAATGTGTTCACATTGACACGTCGAGATTTTTCAGGAACCCCAACGATGGAAAATTATGGGAACTCAGATGTCAATCTAGTTGCAACACCAGAAATCTGGTATATGCAGCGTATTGCAAAATTTGTTTTGCTTTTTATGTTGGTAAGACCAATAGGTCCTTACGTGAGAGGATTAGGGATCATTTATACTGTTACACAAGGAATGAAATGCATAGTGCATTAGCCAAGCACATGCACTTGTACGGTCAAGAACACACCTTCATGTTCAGAGCCCTACATTAAGGGGCGGAGATCTCGTCACCCTCACTGAAGAATCCGAGATTAGGTGGATTCTTCGTTTGTCTGCAAATCGGGTTAGAGGTCTAAATGAGTTTGTGCCTCTGAAGCCTGTGTTAAGATCTAGACCATTAAGATGATTTTATTACTTCTATACACTATTTTTACATATTGTCCAAATTACATTTATTGAACACTGGTAGACATCAGGTACATGTGCAAGCAATCATTGCCTGTGTTTATGCCTCTGAAGCCTGTGTTGAGACTTAGATTGTTGAGATGAGTTTATTAATATTATTACTATATATTCCCTCTATATATTGTCTATTATTATATTAACTGAGTACACGTGGACGCTTTGTGTATATATGTACGTGGTTAGCGTCTACCATTATGCATTATATTTTATTACATATTCTATTATTCATGGTTAGACATTTATGTTTATATCTACCATCATGTCTCTCAGCACCTATGTTTTCCATACTGTGATTGATGAATCATCACAGTTATTACTATTATTTGTATTTTATTGCATGATATGCATTTTATTGCATTTTTATTGTGTTTTTAGACATGCACACATATTGTTTAGTGTGCATTAGTTTTAGATGTGTTAAGTGCCCTTGCGATGCTCTATTGATGTCGCAAGTTTGTTTCTGTTTTTTTCCCATAAGCGCTTTGTGTAGGTTTAATCCTGTATTACATATTTTTTAGAATTTGATGGCATTTCAATGACATTGTTAATTTGTTTTTGTGAGTGCATATTTATATAATGTAGTTTTATACCTTTAAATCTGCTTTGCTTAACCAGGAAGTGATGGAACTGCATGTATTTAAGCTAAACGGAACTGACATTTGATGTTACGTCTGATGAAGCGGATTACCGCGAAAGTGCTTACGTATATTAAAGTTTTTGTCTCCTTGTTGTTACCAGAGTGAACCTTTTATTGCAGATTTTTTCCTGATTTGGATTATATACTGTGATTTCCATACTTTACCATCATTTGTGGGTATCGTTTTTCTACATTCCTTGGGACTGGTTTAACTTTTTTGGTATATATATATATATATATATATATATATATATATATATATATATATATATATATATATGCACACGCACACACACACAAACACACACACACAACACACACATATATATATATATATATATATATATATATATATATATATATATATATATATCAATCATCATCATCTTCTTTCAGCTGTTCCCGTTAGGGGTCGCTACAGCAGATCACCTGTTTCCATTTCTTCCTGTCCTCTGCATCTTGCTCTGTCACACCAACCACCTGCATGTCCTCTCTCACCACATCCATAAATCTTATCTTAGGCCTTCCTCTTTTCCTGTTACCTGGTAGCTTCATCCTTAGCATCTTTTTCCCAATATACTCAGCATCCCTCCTCAGCACATGTCCAAACCAACATAATCGTGCCAACATAATCGTGCCTCTCTGGCTTTGTCTCCAAACCTTCCAACCTGGGCTGACCCTCTAATATACTTATTTCTAATCCTGTCTACCTTCATCACAACCAGTGCAAATCTTAACATCTTTAATTCTGCCACATCCAGCTCAAACTCCTGACTTTTTGTCAATGCCACTGTCTCCAACCCATTTAACATAGCTGGTCTCACTACCCTCTTGTAGACCTTCCCTTTCACTCTTACAGACACTTGTCTGTCACAAATCACTCCTGACACTCTTCTCCACCCACTTCATCCTGCCTGTACTCTCTTCTTCACCTCTCTTCCACACTCACCGTTACTCTGAACTATTGACCCCAAGTATTTAAACTCATCCACCTTAGCCACCTCTACTCCTTGCATCCTTACCATTCCTCTATCCTCCCTCTCACTCACACACATATATTCTGTCTTAGTCCTGCGGACCTTCATTCCTCTTCTCTCTAGAGCATATCTCCATCTCTCCAGGGTCTCCTCCACCTGTTCACTAATCTCACTACAGATCACAATGTCATCTGCAAACATCATAGTCCACGGGGACTCCTGTCTGATCTTGTCTGTCAATCTGTCGATCACATTTGCAAATAAGAAAGGGCTCAGAGCTGATCCTTAATGTAATCCCACCTCCACCTTAAATGCATCCATCACTCCCACCGCAGACCTTACCACTGTCACACTACCCTCGTACCATTCTTACATACTTTTCACCTTTACCTGCTGCACATCTTTTCTAGCTTGGCCCCTCTGTCTAGCCAATCGGTACAGGTCCTTTTCTCCCTCCTTAGTGTCCAACATTTCACACAACTCTTCATATGCCGTATCCTTAGCCTTCACCACCTCTCTCATTGCCATGCACCTCATCTCCTTATACTCCTGTCTACTTTCTTCATCTCTCTGACAATCCCATTTCTTCTTTGCCAACCTCTTTCTCTGTATACTCTCCTGTACTTCGTCATTCCACCACCATGTCTCCTTGTCGTCCTTCCTCTGTCCAGATGTGATACCAAGCACCTTTCTAGCTGTCTCCCTTACTAGCTCTGCTGTAGTTACCCAGCTATTTGGTAACTCTTCACTGCCACCCAGTGTCTGCCTTAACTCATCCCTGAACTCCACCTCACAATTACCCTTTTTCAGTTTCCACCATTTGATCCTTGGTGCTGCCCTCACACTCCTCCTCCTCCTCTTCTTGATCACAAATGTCATCCTACAAACCACCATCCTATGCTGCCTAACAACACTTTCTCCGGTCACCACTTTACAGTCTCCAATCTCCTTCAAACTGGCCCTCCTACATAAAATATAATCCACCTGTGTGCATCTTCCTCCACTCTTGTATGTCACCCTATGCTCCTTCCTCTTGTTAAAATATGTATTCACCACAGCCATGTCCATCCTTTTTGCAAAATCCACACCCATCTGACCTTCTGCATTCCTTTGTTTAACACCGTACCTACCCATCACTTCCTTATCCCCTCTGTTCCCTTCACCAACATGCCCATTGAAATCTGCTCCAATCACCACTCTCTCACCTTTGGGTACAGTCATCACCACTTCATCTAATTCACTCCAAAATTTTTCTTTCTCATCCATTGCACACCCAACTTGTGGAGCATATGCACTAAGAACATTCATCATTACACCATCAATTTCCAGCTTCATAAACATCACTCTTTCTGACACTCTTTTCACCTCCAAAACACTCTTAGCATACTGTTCCTTCAGGATAACCCCTACGCCATTTCTCCTCCCATCCACACCATGATAAAACAATTTGAACCCACCTCCGATACACCTAGCCTTATTCCCCTTCCATCTGGTCTCTTACACACACAATATACCAACCTTCCTTCTGTCCATCATATCAGCTAGCTCTCTCCCTATGCCAGTCATACTGCCATCATTCAAAGTTACGACCCTCACTACCACAGTCCTAGCCTTTCTTCTCTTTTCCTGCCTTCAGCCATGTCTTCTGCCTCTTCTTCTCCTTCGGCCAACAGTAGCCCAATTTCTGCCAGCACCCTGTAGGCTAACAGTACTGGTGGCAGTTGTTGTTAACCTGGGCCTCAACTGATCTGGTATAAAAATGTTTATTGGTGTCTGCATGAAATCATTTGGCGAAATTTTACGCCGGATGCCCTTCCTGACGCAACCCTCCCATTTATCCGGGCTTGGGACTGACACAAAGAAATGCACTGGCTTGTGCATCCCCAGTGGCTGGGTATATATATATATATATATATATATATATATATATATATATATATATATATATATATATATATATATAGATATGTATATAAGAGTACTACGGATATGTATTTTTTCATTATGTTAAATGACTGCAATGCATGAAATGTTTATAAAAGCATTACAAGTTCCCACAATGCAGATAGTGTAGAGGTACATTGCTGTGATTGTAGTGCCCAGGGTCCTGAGTTCAAGACTTAGTAGTGATGACTTTTTTTTCATCAATGTTAAATGACCATAATGTATGATATGTTTGTAAAAGCATTACAAATCTTTACAACTCAGGTGGTGTAGTGGTACATTGCTATCATTGTAGTGCACAGCTTCCTGGGCTCAAGACTTGACAGAGCTGAATATTTTGTTGCTGGGCGAACTAGGGCTGATGGAAGACAGAGTGATTAAAGCACTTTTAAGCAGTTGTAAGTGGGTTTGTGTGTTTTTGTGCCAAGTTAAGTGATACTAACAGGTGGTAAATCCTCTAAGCTTCGCTTAGCAGTGCTTACTCCCACTTACACCTGTGCTAATTTTAATTAAAGAAAAGAAAAAAAGGTGATTAGAAAGTGGTGAAATGGGGGCAAGCAAGGGGGAAAACATTAGGAAAACCAGCTAGGGATGTGCAGGACGGGTGTAGGAAAAGACAATAGCTCTACATTTCTACTGCAGCAACAGCTGTGACTGATGTGGAAAATATGGAGTTTACAGCCTCACACCCCACAGGATGGGGTGTTGGCAACATAAATTTGTATAGTAATTTGAGTGTTGATTGATTTATGTCACTGGACATGAGGGTGAAATGTAGAGCTATGTATGGGGCAATGATTTTTTTGTGGGACAGATGCCCTTTTTTATTAAGGTGAGAGTGGGATGTTGGGGAAGGGCTGTAGGTATGTTTGGGGAGGTAGGTTGGGTAGGCTAGGTTGCATTCACAGACAGACAAGATACACAAGACAGCAGACAGGGGCGGTATATGACACACAAGGGGGTAAACACCTTGGACAGGGAGACTGGTTGGAAATCAGAGGCCCATGAGACCCCAAATATATACAGTGAGACTGAGGTCCCCACCCATGGGCAGTCACCTCTGCACCTTCACGGCCCTGAAGGTGGTCTGTGTTGGGGGCTGGACAACAGGGGCAGTCTGCCCCACCAGGTGCACCAGGCAGCCCTCCATCTGGTGCAGCCATCCATCCAACTCGGAATGGATGACGCTGTGTACCATACTCCGGAACTTGAGGTGGGTGACAGACTCCTCTCCATGCCTGCACCCCGGGGGGATGGGCCCCATCCGTGAGGCAGTTCCACCCGAAGGTGGTGCAGGACCAATGGATAAGGAAGTTCCAGGTTGGGTCCCAGATGTACTGGGGCCTGGTGCCATGGCCAGATGAAGCAGGACATGACAGTCAAGATGAGAAGGTAAACACTTGCACCACACCACACTCATCACATAGTTCCACTAAATTTACACCACCAAAATCCACACATAGAAACACAAAAACATTTGCGGAAGCTCTTAATAATAATCTGCTCAAGCAACAGAAACTTTCCCAAACATGCTATGGTGTTGAGTTTATCAAAGATATATTGTTTAGTCATGAACAAAACATTTTAAAATTAGTTATAACAACATGCATGGGTGTTCCAATTAACCCAAACCAACAGATTTGAAACAGTTGCATAGCAAACAGAACACATGCATAAATGGAACAACTTTAAGCATTGTAACAGCATGCTAGTTACATTGATGGCAACAGGCTTTCAACAATGGTATTTGAACAAGGTATGTTAATATGCAAACAACTAAATATATGAACAATAAAAAAAATGCGCTTGTTTCCTGCATTTCCTGTAACTTGTCTAGTCCAGATACAGATTTGCAATGTAAGCTTCTGAGCCCCCCTAGCCTATCTGTGTTGGAGGGAAGCCTGCTAGCTTATCAGTGGGAGTGGTAAGCACTAGGTAACCTATCTACCCCATAAGGAGTGGTTTCTGGCCCATAAATTGTAGTTATTGGCCGTTTGGGCAGTTTTTCCATCTCTCTCAACTTTCTGATTTAAAAGCCCACATTTGCACTTGTTTCTTCCCTGTAACAAGTCTAGTTCAGATACAGATTCTTAGTTTTAGCACTTGAATTTGCTTATTCATGCTTAGCACTTGTTCAGAACTTGTAAGCACTAAATAAACTACAAATTATTACAGCACTCAACCTTCCTCATTACCTACAGGACAACAATTTTTGTACTTACTTTCCTCACTTGCCTAGAGAAAAATAGCTCTTATTCTCACTTTCCTCACTTGTCTAGAGGAAAATATTTTTTTATTCAGGCATGTCCAAGAGTCAGCTTCCAGTGTTCTCTCCTGTCTATCTGATGAATATGGGCATCTTGGGGAAATGTAGCAATTGCATCATGTACACTGACAACCCTCTCCTCCTACTACCCAATACTGCTACCTGTGAGAGATGCACTTATCTAGCCAAACTGGAGGTAATGCTCTCTCCAACCAAGACTGAACTTGACAGTCAAGAGGAGAAGGTAAACACTTGCACCACACCACACTCATCACATAGTCCCACTAAACATGCATCAGCAAAATCCACACATAGAAACAAAAAAACATTCACAGAAGCTCTTAATAATAATCTGCTCAAGCAATAGAGACCTCCAAAGCAGAAACGTAAGCAACCTCCACCCCCTCAACACAACCCAAATGGCACATAGCCCACAGACTCAGTGTGCCACTCAACCACAGCCCATAAGGCAAGACAACGTACCCAACACACTAGTCATAGGTGACTCTATAGTCAAGCACACTGATGTCCCACTCACCAGGCTAAACAAGGAGAAGGTTACTGTCAGCTGCCTGTCAGGTGCCAGGATCCACCATTTAACCCACGCACTCAGGTCACTCCACAACAAGTACAAATATGACTCCGTCATTGTCCAAGTTGGTGTGAATGACCTGAGACGTACCTCTCTGAACTACATGAAAAGAGACATGGAAGAGCTCTCCAGTCTTGTAGCTCAGACAGGTATGACACTAGCCCTGAGTAGCATCCTGCCATCGCCCAGAATTATACTGCAGTACAAGGACAAAATAATTGACTTCAACAATTGGCTAAGCTTCTGGTGTCATTCTAAGGGGATCCAGTATCTGTCTGCCTGGGACAACATGTTCGACAGACCATGATGCTTTGCCAGAGATGGCCTGCAACTGTCACCCCTGGGATTCCGGATACTGGCTAAGGCTCTTGCCACCCCTATAGTGCCTTTTTTAGGCAAGGTTCAAATGACAAATTCACCACTGTAACAGGAACAGGCAAGCAAAAACTGAGGGTAATGCTACTCAATGCTAGATGTCTAAATCTCAAAATGCGCTCACTTGAGGCACTCCTTAAAATGGAGAACATCGGCATCTGTGCAGTGACAGAGACCAGGTTTAACCTCCAGAGAGCACCCCTGCATTACCAGGATATAATTCATACCACACCTTTCGGCTCCTAAACTGGACTGAAACACTAAAAGCGAAGGTGTGTCCATATTCATTAAAGATATCCACACCTCCAGGCTAGTTGCTCAGCATAATGCATCCGAGATTTTCCAAGTGCAACTAACTCTGGGCAAGACTGTAATCCAAATTGTAGCTTGTTACAGATCCCCCACCATGCCCCAAGATTCCCATTCCTCATTTCTTGATACACTGGAAAATATTAGGGTACAACCTAACACCCTAATAATGGGCGATATCAACTACCCCACCATTAACTGGAAAAACTAGTCATGTACCAACTCTTGTGCTCAACATTTTCTGGAATTCATAAATTCCAATGCCTTGGATCAACTTACCCACACCCCCACCAAGGGCAGCAATATCCTATACCTGGTCATAACCAACATGGGCAACCAGTGTTCCACACCAAAGGTCAATTCCTCGTTGGTCAGATCCGACCACAAGCTAATCACTCTAGGCATCCATATCCCACCCCCACTCTCCATTAGGGAAACCACCATAAAAAATTTCTCCAAAGCCAACTTCACACTTCTTAAGACAGAAGTGGCAAACTTCACGACACCCATGCTGACAGACAATAGAGGTATGACTGCTGAATCCTATACAAATGCACTTTATAAGCATTTACACGAGTGCATGGATCATGCAATCCCTAACAGAACCAAGATGCTATCCTCCAAAAAAAGGAAACCAATCTGGTGGTCCCCTGCCATAAACAAACTGTGCAACAGAAGAAAGAAACTGTTGCAAAAAAGAGTAAAATCCCATGACTGGAAGAACTTCTGGTCAGCCTCAGTAAGAAGCTGAGATCCCTCATTAAATCATCCAAAGCTAGTTATGAAAACAAAATTGCCACTGATTCTAAAGACAACCACAAAGCATTCTATAGCTATGTCAAGAATCTCAATGACAACACTCAGATCTGCTCTGAATTACAGCACAATGGCTCTAAATATACAGAACCAACTGATATTGCCAACATCCTGGCAGATAGGTTCAGTGCTAGCTTTACCCCCCTCTCATCCCCTAAGGGGCCCATCTCTATACTGGAAGAATGCAAAGTTCCTGTAATCATGGCTGCACAGGTAAAAAAACACACACTCCAAAGGCAAGAACACAGCATCCATGGGACCTGGACAAAATTCCAGGCTGCGTTCTGTACGAACTACAGAATGAACTGGCACCCCACCTAAGTACCATGTTCAATCATTAGCCTCACCTCAGGCTTTGCGCCCACTGAATGGCACACAGCAACGGTTATCCCACTCCACAAAGGGGGAGCCACCACAGACCTCGGTAACTACCACCCCATTAGCCTGATGAGCCTGGTCTGCAAGGGTGTAGAATGCATCATCATGAAACTTATAAACAATGACAATGGTAATCTCCAAACTCTGGACCCTACCCAGTTTGGATTTGTAAACGGCAGATCATGTCTCCTAAACCTGATAGACTTCTTTGAAGCAGTCACCAAAGTTGTAGATGAGGTTAAGGTGGTTCACACAGCCTATCTAGATCTCACCAAGATTTTCAACACCACCCCCCACTCTGAAATTATAGATAACCTCAGTAAACTAGGTATAAATCCCTATGTCACAAGATGGGTTGCAAACTGGCTCCCTGACAGAACCCACACTGGGAAAGTAGCAGACTCCAAATTAACTTCAGACCAGTGACAAGTGGAGTACCACAGGGTTCAGTCCTGGGTCCTCTCCTGTTTGGTATCTACTTCTCTGAAGTACAGGCTAATACAGAAGGTCTTTGGCTAACAAAGTTTGCAGATGACTGCAAACTAGGAGCCATAATCGAAACTCCTAATGATGTGGGCATCCTACCAAAGGGCCTCACTGAGACAGATGCCTGGTGTCAAAGCCATGGCCTCAAGCTCAATGCCAAAAAGTGCACTGTCATCTCATTTGGTAAAAACTCTGTACCCATGAACTACCAGAAAAGCAGTAGTCTACTTAACACTGAAAGTGTGATAAGAGACCTTGGGGCACAGGTGCACAGTAGTCTCTCCTTTGATAATCACATAGCCACAGTAGTCAGGAAATCCTTCTATGTGGCACACCTCATCACAAAAGGTTTCTCATCCAGGAAAAAAGAGGTCATTGTTCCCCTCTATTCGTCACTCATTAGACCCATTATAGAGTACAACGCCCCTTTTGGTATGTACCTCACAAGACATCTACAACAACTGGAAAGGCCACAGAAATACCTCACAAAGATGATTACCGGCCTCAAACAGATGCCCTATGCTGACCATCTCAAAAAACTCCAGCTTTACTCCATCACATATCACCTACTCAGAGACGATCTCTGCCTAACATACAAAGCTATGTCAAACCCAGAGCTGTTGGGCATGCTCCACTTAAAGAAATCCCAATCCCTCCAACCTGCATGCTCTAGGGACCTAAACGTTGTCATCACAATAAACAGAACATGCTGGAGGGATAGATTCCTGTCCCAGAGGCTCCCCATACTCTGGAACAAACTACCTATCTATATCAAACAAAGCTCCTCATTAGCACTCTTTAAGAAAAATGTTGATGATTGGATGAGAGATAGAAAATTCACCCTGAGGATCACTTCTGTGGCTCTGCTTGACAGGGTCACAAGAAAATACTTTTTTTGGGTAGCAAAAGCCAGGATACCATTTGGCTAGGCTTATATAGCCTTGTACTTACCTATGAACCTATGAACCATAGCCTGGCCAATTTCAAAAAACAAGTCACAAAAAGTTTCTTAATTAAAATGAAAGCTCTTACCTCTTCAGCTCTTACTCCCAGAGGTGCAGTAGCATTGCCCCATACCTCATATCTGTCCAGGCCTTTTTCTTTTTTATTGCTCATGTGAACAACATATTTTTCTTTACTTCCTTCATCTCTATCTTTTATCTCGCTCTTCCACCATTTGAGCATAAGACTTTTTTTGGAACCTTCTCTGGCTCTTTTTCCTTCCTTTTGTGTCCCTCTTTTATTTTTTTTTTCCATAATGTAATTCCAGGATATAGCAGTTCCAGTTTCTGTCTCACTCTGGTTAATTAGCTCTTCCAGATACTCACCCCACAACCCTCCTAACTAGAGGGTTGAAATAACGCATTTTCTGATGTTTCTGTCATTTCAAACAGGTTTTTCTGGAAAATTTCTTCTGAATCCATCTCCAACACTGCATTTAGCTCCATCTCTTCTTGATCTCCTCACCTTCAGCCTACAATGTTTTCTCTGCTCCCACATCACATGAAAACATTTGTGGTAGCGATTCTACCATTTGTTCTTCATTTTCAACACATTTAACTTCCAAATTGCCTTGGCTCTTGGCAGCAATGTTTCTTCGTGTTCCTCCTGACTGTCTCTGCATCTTTACAGGAAACAGGAAGTCAAGATGTGGAACACCCAGTCTATTCACCTACTGCAAAGAGTAAACTTTTTTTTTATTTATATATACATAGTTTATGTACAATGCTTAATATTTACATAGGTACATTATCTACATATATTTACAAACTTTCGCATTTTAAACATTGTTTTAAGTTTGTTCCCCCACCCTTTAGCCCACTGCCAGAATTGTATTTTCTCCAAAATCTTTGTGCCAACACATATTTTCCATTATACTTGATTTCATTAACTCTTTCAGTCCATATTGTCCATATAACATAAAATATTATTCTGTCCATTTCTTTAGCTTCTTCTTGTTTTTACCAGCATAGAAACCAAAATTCAATCATATTCATGTTTATCTGTTCCACTGCTTTATATTCCTTTAACATATTGCATTTACATATTTAATTCCATAAATCTTTTGCCCTTATACAATTCAAAAGCACATGTTCAGTAGTTTCAAATTTCCCACATGCATGACATATTCTACCTTGTATCCTTTTATATGGCATATTTGCCCTAACAGGCAAATTTCTTTTGTACAATCTCCATAAGAAATCATTGCATTCATAAATATTTTTGTACCATACCAATCTCATTTTTATTGCCTTCTTTTTCTCTATTTCTAATTCTTTCCATGGGGTCAATATAATAAAAAGATTTCATAATATTGTGGAATAATTTTTTCTATCATTCTCAACTTTATCTGTTTTTAATTTTCATAACAAGATTTTATTTTGATACTCTTTAAATTTTTCATTTGCATCTTCTTTAAGTCGTTTACCTGCCTCCATTTTCCCCAAACACTTATTTGTTTTTGACAATAATATCAATAATATTTTCTCCTTTTATGTAATATTTCAAGGCTTTATATAAGTTCATTGATACTGCATACACTGTAGGATTCAGCAATCCTAATCCTCCTTGTTCTTTTTTCATATATAATATTATTCTCTTAACCAGATTCAACCTGGAACCCCATATAAAAGAAAATAATATATTCATTAACTCGTTTTCATATTTTGCAGAAATCGTGTAATTATTTGCTATATATATGCAGTTTTTCCTATCACCATCGTATTTATCAAGTAAGCCTTCATCTTATATGAAAATTGAAATTATTTCCAAAATAATGTCATATCTGTTATTTCTTTAAATAATATTTTCCATTGTTCTTCTACATATACATTTTGTCCAAACTTAATTCCCAAAACTTCTATAAACTCCATATTAAATTTTATGTAATTTATGTTTACTATCAGACCAAAACCTTTACTTTTTTCTTTATTTATACATAATCCAATTTCATTTAATAATACATTTTTGCTTTTGAATGACTGTGTCCATATATTCTTTATCACGTGTGATTGTTACAATATCATCCACATAGGTATACATTACTGGTAATTGTACTTCATTCAATATTCTATATCCTGCCTTATCTGTCATTTTATTAATATTGTTTGCTATAGGTTCATAGGTTCATATTTAGGTACTAGGCTATCTGCCTGAGGGCATTTATAAGCCTAGCCAGAGTGTGTCGACTTTTGCCTCCCCATTGATTAATTAACTGATCCTCTGTCAAGCAGAGTCAATGAAGTGATCCCAGGGGTGTATTTTCGGTTCCCCATCCACTCGTCAAGGTTTCTCTTGAAGAGTGTTAGTGAGGGGCTCTGCATAATGTAGTTTGGAATTTTGTTCTAAAGCATGGGGAGTCTCTGTGACAAGAATCTATCCCTCCAGCATGTTTTATTTATTGTTGTGGTGAGGTTTACCTCACTAGAGCACGTGGCTCACAGTGACTTGGATTTCTTTAGGCGGAACATGTCCATCAATTCTGAGTTGGACATGGCTTTGTAAGTCAGGCAGAGATCACCTCTGAGTAAGCGATATGCCACTGAGTACAGCCAGAGTTTTTTTCAGTCGGGCTGCATAGGACATATGTTTGAGGCCAGTAATCCTCTTGGTGAGGTACTTTTGTGGTCTTTCCAGCTGTTGGAAGTGTCTTGTGAAGTACATCCCAAATGGGGCATTGTACTCTTTGATGGTTCTGATGAGTGACGAGTAGAGGGGCACTATAACCTCTTTATTTCTAGATGCAAACCCTTTAGTAAGTAGATGGGCCACATAGAAGGATTTCCTAACTACTTTGGCAATATGATTGTCAAAGGAGAGATTACTATCTACCTGGGTCCCCAGATCTCTTATTACCTCTTCTGTATTAAGGGGGCTGCCCTTTTTCGGAACATATTTATTTTTACACCCATTACCTAGATGATATTTTTATTATTTTCAAAGGTGACAAGGTTTTATTTTATGATTTAATTGGCTACATGAATAACACTATGGAGTTTTTAAAGTTTACAAACGATTTTCAAAAAGAAAAAAAATCTTATCTGGATATTTGCTTGAGTAAGGACAAGATTAGGTAGTGTTATGTGGCTACTATTTTCAGGAAGGAGACATATTCCAGTTCCTTTCTGCATTATACTAGCTCCTACCCTGACCATCAGAAAAAATCTGTTGTCAAGGGACAACTTGTCCGAGCCGCCAGAATGCTTTCTAATTATGATGATTTTCTGGTGGAATGTGAGTTTTTAAAGGGCCTGTTTATGAAACATGGTTATCCACAATTGTTATTGGAGAATATATTAACTGAGGTAACCACAAAAAGATCTGTGGGTTACTTTAAGGTGATTTTGAATGATTCCAGGGTAGGTGGGGTGGATGTGATGGACACCACTAATGGATAGTTGGGAAGATCTAATCCTGATCCGCCTTCTGATTTTGCTTCCATTTTCATTACCCCCTTTTGTAATGAAGCTTACCTGATAAAACGTATCTTATGTAGGAATTGGGATTTGATTGTGGTTGATGAAAATGTGAAGAATAATTTGCCTACTAAACCTATAGTTATTTTCAGAAGAGAACAGAATTTGAAATCATTATTAGAAGGTAAAAGGGCTAACAATTCTAGGACAAAGGGCATGTTTAAATGTGAGTCATGTCCCCACTGTAAATTCAACGACACAGGACTTTTTTCACTGTCAGGAATGTAAGATTTTCCTGCAATGGTAGGTTTAATTGTAACTCAAGGAGCATTATTTATTTAGCTAAGTGTAAAATCTGTCCCATCTTCTATATAGGGAAGACAGACAGGAGACTCAGGGACAGAGTGTATGAGCATGTGTATACTATAAGAAATAAAAAAGTTGAAAATGCTCTTGCCAAACATGTGGTTAACCACTCGGAGCACAGTTCTTATTTCCATATTACTGGTCAAGTAGTTGGTATTATAAGGGGTGGTCCATTTTCTTTGTGGTTAGAAATATGTGAGCTTTTGTGGCAGGTTAGGTGTGATGCCTTTAAATATCTGGGCATCAATGATATGTGCTCAATAGCATCTATATTAAAATTGAGGAGCCTAATGAGATAGGGTTTTATTATATATTTATTATATATATATATATATATATATATATATATATATATATATATATATATATATATTTTTTTATAAGTCTTTGTAAGTTTTTATATGATCCTTACATGATACATTTTGTATTTCTTAGTAATATGTGTTTTATATATATATATATATATATATATACACACACATATGTGTGTGTATTTATTTTTATCAAAATGTCTTCATTATTTACATATCCATAGGTTGTCAAAGGTTAAACTAATCAATTATTTTACCTCAATTTGATCATGTAATTTATATTAGGTGGGGTTATTAGTTGAGGGTTTGTATTTAAGTGAGCATATTGGTGATGTTTCTTTTGTCTGAAGAAGTACAGGTACTATCGTGTATGAAAGCGCTAACATTATTGTGTTTAATAAATATCTTTTGGACTTTTTCTTTCTGGAGTGCTCTCCGTCCCTTCCCATTATTATTGGCTACAAGGATCCAGCCAATGATTGAGCTAGAGTTGGTGGATTTGTTGTGGTATAGTTTAATGCTGGTGGTAGGGGTGTTACTGGTAGGGGTAAGTCAATTGATATTAATGTCACCCAGCATAATGGTTTCATTGGGGATGTGGTCAGATAGCCAGTTGAAAACCTGTTCTAGTAAGGGTATGTTGTCACCTGGTGGTATATAGATGGCAACTGTCATTATGGTTTTGTGAATATTGGGTTTAAAGTTGGCTATTAGGAGCTTGGCTGGGTTAAAGGAGGGAGAAGTATTAGGTGGGGGTTAGGGTTAGGTGGTTAGAATATAGAATAGCAACACCACCTCATTTCTTGTGGGATATATCTAGGTGGAAAATGTTGTATCCCAGGGGGGAGGAATTCTTTGTCTGAGTTGTGAGGTTTAAGCCAGGTCTCTGAGAGGGTAACTATGTTGGGGGAGTATTGGGATATCCATGAGTTAAATTCTGTAATCTTATTTAGGATACTGTGGATGTTGATAGAGTAGAAAGAGAGATGCTTGGAAGGAGAGTTCAGTGGAGTTTGTGGGATAGTGGAAGGGGCAGTATGCATAACTCATGGGTCTGGGTTGGAGTGAATGTCACCAGAGAGTAGGTGAGTGTTGAGTGAATCAGGAAGATGGGATGTAAGTGAATAAGGGTTGATTAATTTCTGTTTTATTTTTATGGGTGTGTAAGTTGTGGGATGCAGTTTGATTTTGGGAAGTTGAGTTCAGATGAAAAGAGTGAGGGTGCTATAGGGAAGGTGGAGTGTTTGTTGGAGTGTGTTGGGTAGTAAGAGGAAGTTGGAGAGCTTGGGTGCAGGATGAGATGAGTGTGGAAAGAGGTTAGATTAAAGGTCAGTAGTAGAAGGAAGGAAAATATGATGGGGAGGAGTGCGGCGGAGGGAGCAATGAAGGCTATGGTGGTGAGTGTAATAATAGTGTGAGAGAGGGAATAGAGTTATGGAGATGGCGTGAAAGAGAGGGAGTGTACTTAAGAGTGAGTGAAGTGAGGAGGAGGGGATTATGACTGGAAGTTACATAGTAGGTGTGCAAGGTGGGGGAGGAGGAGGGAGGGAGAGATAATGATAGGTCAGGGGTTACAGGGAGTAGTAAGTGTAGGAGGGGTGGAGTAAAGCTAGTTTCTACAAGAGGGAGGGCTTCAGGTGAGAGGATATGTTTTTGATAGGACAAAGTAAGCAGGAAGTGAGGGTTTGGAGTAGGAGGGGATGTGGAGGATAGCTATAAAGGAAATTGAAGTGGGAGTGGGTGGAATGGGGGTAGGGTAGGGGAGTAGAGTGAGCCTGAGCATAGCGAGGGTGAATGGAGTGGGTTGAATCAGGATACAACAGGCAGCCAGATATTAGAAAAACAATATGTGGTGCAGCAGAGTAGGCTGTAAAATTGTCGCAAAATTCTGGAGTGGAGAGTGTGAGGGTGAGTATAACAGCAGGCTGACCAAGTACAGCAGGGCAGGTTTAAGGAGTGAGATTGAGTGCATGGGAGTGAGGAGGCAGACTGGGAGTTAGGAAGATTGGGAGGTGAAGACTGTAGGGATGGGAAAATAAATGAGTAGAGAAACAGTAAGAGACATTAGTAAGGAAAACAATTGAGTGGAGAAAATGGTAAGAGATGCTAGTGAGGTCAGTGGAGTATCTAGGAAGGGGACAGAGGTCTGGTATGGGGGTGTGCTGGTGGCCTTACAAAGAACATAAAATACAGCAGGGAATAATTATTTACTGTGCATACTTCACTGAGGTAGAAGAGTGTGGAGCTAATGCTTTCAGGTTATGCTGAAGGTAATTTTTTTTCTGGTAGGAGATGGGGGGAGTAGCTTTCTTTGGCAGTAGTGAACAGGTCAGGCTTACAACTTAGAAAAAAGAGAAGGAAGAAAGGCAAATATGAGTAAATGAGAGAACAGATACAGAGGAGGAGTAGTATTTCAGCACTTGAGGAGTACAGAGAGGGGCAGGGTAGAGGAGGAAGATAAGGAAGAAGGGGGGGTTAGTCAAAAATACATGGAGGTAAAGGTTAGTCAGAAGGGTTCACAGTATAGCAGGAGTAGAGAGGGATTAGCTAGTATAATAAACAAGGCACATTATCCATTCAAGGTAGTACAGCTCTAGAACAATATCTACTCTAAATATTGTAGCAAGCAAACACACTATAGTACTGATCAGAACCAGTACGGTAACAGTGCCATGCAATCTCTACAGCATTGATGTGAAGTGCCACTTATAATAAAATTACAACAGACCCAACATGTTTTTTATATAAAAGGCAAATGCCAGGCAAATAATGCAAAGAAGTATACGTTGTTACACTGTGTGGGAATGTACAATCTCACATCGTTGTTGTTGAGGTGCCATGCAACTGATTAAAGATAGCAATGCAGTGTTCACTACAATAATGCAGAATTATTAGGCAGTAAACATTTTATGTTTGAGGGAGCAAGGTAGCTAAAACAGCAGTACAAGTGTGACAGAGCAGCTTCTTAAACAGGAAAACTTGGATACATTCACAATTTGTTGAACAGCAGTAGAGCCAGGATAGTGTGTTTTTTGTGTTTTCTTTTCCTTTCTTTAACTCTGTTTCCTATAGAATTCTTTCTTCCTTTTACTCACTATTTGCCAATCCACATATTCATCTTCACTTATATCATTTATTTTCTTCCTCTTCTTTATTTTTGCCTTCTTTAACATTTGTATCTGCAATCTTGTCTACCTCTTTCTGATTTACTTTTTCTTTTTTTGCTTAAATGTTTTTATTGATTTTACAAAATGAATGTAATTTCATAACTTTGCAATATAAAACACAATTTACACAGGTTAACAAATATATGCAGTCATCAACTATAAAATCTAAACAAACTGTTTACAAAGGTGTCTAAGTTTAAAATATATTACAGATTTTTACATTTAAAACTTCATTTCATGAGGTATTACAGTCATCTCTCTCCATTATTTTGATCACTTTCTTCCATAAGTTGTAATAAGATGTGGTTCTTTCTGTTCTCATTCCAATGGTTCTCATTTCTATTCATGATACATTCACTACAATGTTTCTGTATTCTTTAAATGTGGACGAAGTCTCACTTTTCCAATTTGTAGTAATGGCTTTGCATGCTTTAGCCAGTAATGTCCATAAAAGTGAAAACTTTGATCTAGCAACACACTGGGGCATGGGAGCATTAAACAAAGTCAAAGATGTCGCAAAATGGACATTATCATTAAAAACTATTTGAAAGAAAAAATGAACTTTATCTCAAAATGGTTTAAGTAGACGACAATCATAAAACATATGTCTCCAATCTGCTCTCAAGTTCCTTTTACATCTCCAACATCCTATATTTTGTTTAAATATTATTTCTGTTTTATGTGGTGTTATAAAGGACCTATGAATACATTTCCATGTGAACAGTTTCCATTGCAATAAACGAGATATTTGCTTTGTAGAAAAAAGTATTAATTTCTTGTTATGTCATTTGACATTTATTTATTGTTTTTGATTTAAAGGGAGAGTGTCAAGATTCTCTGCTTGTCTGATTGTTTTGATTA
Organism: Protopterus annectens; assembly: GCF_019279795.1. NCBI lineage: Eukaryota > Metazoa > Chordata > Ceratodontiformes > Protopteridae > Protopterus > Protopterus annectens. Next base: position 1,615,988,133 of record NC_056739.1, on the reverse strand, counting down.
GGATGGTAGGTCATGTGATCTTTTTGTTTACATTCAGGCAGCTTTTAGTCTATGAGCTCAGGTTTCAGTACTTTGGGGGAAGGGTAACTAACTCTTCAGGAAATGTTAACAGTTTCCTCTGTGTGCTCCTGTTATCTGCAGCCCCATTCTGACAGGAAAGCTTTAGCAGTCTTTGAAATCTAGTGAAGTAGTGCTTATATGAGCTCCTTTATTTCCCCGGCAGACACAGCAGTGAACTTTTTAAAATATTTTCTGCAACATAGTTTCTTGTGGTTGTTTTGATTTAATGATGACGGAAACAGATGCAGTGAATGTGTTTTATTGTACGGTCTGGAATAGGATTGCCACCTTTTCAAATGTCCAAAGTGGGACATTTTTGGTACAAACGTCAGATTTTGCAGACCAAAACATACCCACGGCCAGTACAAAGGACAGAACTTCGCTTTTTTTGTCTAAATAAAAGCTTGTAGCATTTTAGTTGCTTATTCCGTTTCTTATAACATTTAGGTGTTTCAGATACAGAATAACTGTTTTATGCAACTATTACATAAAATATAGGAAATAATTTTGTCCTAAAATCTCAGGACATTTGCCAATTTTACAATTTTTTTGCAGGACACAACTGCCCAAAGAGGGACTGTCCCTCGCAAAGTGGGACAGGTGGTAGCCCTCTGGAGGAGTGCTGTTCATTTACTAATGTAACTGCTCATTGAGGTGTTTTTTACATACATGTCTCTTTCCGTTTATTGCAGTGATGGGTCCTACTGTTATATGGGAAAAGGACACAACAATTATGGGAGATGTCCAAAGGTGAACAGTACAGGAGGCATTACTGCTGATGGAGGGGGGGATAATCAGAATGTGTCAGGACAAGGAACAGAAAGTACAGCACTTTTAATTGGGATACTGTGTTGTAGAGGTCACAGCAATAAGTGAAACAATCTACAAGTTATGAACCAAAAACAGCCAGGAGAGCCCAAAACATTCGGCAAGTAATGCTGAAACAAAAACAGCCAGAAGAACTGGTTCAAATGTAGACAGAATTAACTTTTCCAGCATAAGGTAAAGATCCAAAAAAGGTGTCACCTGTTTACTAGTCAGTCTTATATGCTAATTTCTTCTTTCTAGAGCAACTTGAGTAAGGTATGTGGTAGCAACTTAGGAAACAATATCCTCAGAAACAGTCATATGCTTGTGAGGAAAATATGGGAGTGGCCGTGTCCGTGTGATTATCAGAATCCTCCTCTAAAACATCCTCATGATTTCAAAGGCTGCGAGCTAAGTAATTTATTTTTATTACCCACTGTCTTTAGATAAAATATGTTCAACTTTTTCTTTTTCCAAGGGACAACCCTAGGAGGAGGCCAACTGAATGGATGACACTTCAAACCAGAAAACAGATCTCTTACCCTGTCCACCCTGGGGAAAACCTCCAGGAGAAACTTCCATGCCCAAGTTGATGGTTCTCCCATACCCAGTATGGATCCTGCAATAGCCACATAAGGTATGGCTTACCCCTGGTCCATGGTGCCAAAAATAACTATACTAAAAGGTCCTGGTGAAACTAGTCAATGGTCTGAGTAACAAGCTATGGCCACTGCAGTCACCCACCAATGGCTGAGGAGCAGACTGAGTCTACAGTACAGGTTAAGGCTCTTTATTTACTTATTTTTTCTTTCAGGTACATGAACAGGAAAAACTATAGGACCAGTAAGTGTATCCATGTTCCTGCCAAAGGAAAAGCCTGTCACAGAATGATGTAACAATTTGTTGAACAGACATGAATTTGTGTACTGGGGTATAGCCATGGTTTTGGGAATTGTATACCAGTTCTCAGAAGGTTTCACCCCCCATCAAAGAAAGTGTGAACCCAACATAAAAAAGTAATTAAGTAGATAAGTAAGTAGATGAATAAGCAAATAAAAATATTTACACACCCAAGCATTCTCAAAGGGAAAACAAACAAACAAACAAAAAAAAAAACAGTTGCTTTCAATGTAACTCTGCCTTGATGCTGTAAGGCTTGCTCTCATTGTAAGTGACTTCTTTTGGCCTAAGGCCTATCTATAAACAGGCTTACACCAGGAGCCAGATTTCAGTTGTCATCACAGTAAACTGGGAGTTGGTATTCTGGGATTCCACTAATGTGAAATATATATATATATATATATATATATATATATATATATACATACACATGCACAAATATGTATATATGTTTAACTATAAACCATTAGAAATGTACTTATTTTAAAAAAGTCAGATTCCAGCACCTGCACAGTATAATTGTAAAAACTGTATGCAGTGACATGTGTGCCATTTATCTGGATGTACCCACATTCAAATGTGTGCGTGTGTGTGTGTATAGACATATAGGTTCATAGGTGATTACTAGGCTAATTGCACAAGAGTCTTTACAAGCCAAGCAAATAATACCCAGGATGTGGCAGTATTATATTATATTATATATTATACTGACCAGATATGAGATGGGATAGTATCAGTGTGGTGAGTCTTTGGGTGTTGGAGCCCTGAGTCATTTTACAGACTGCCTCTGTCCATAAGGAACGTGAGAAGTATCCCAGGAGTGAATTTACAGTTCCCCATCCATTTATCCAAATTCTTTTTTCAAGAGAATGAGGAACAGATTTGATTTTTCAAATATGAGAAGTCTATTCTGTAGATGAGGTAGCCTTTGGGATATGAATCTGTCTCTGCAGTAAGTTCTGTTAGAGTCCCAAATAAGGTTTAGGTCCGTGAAATGTGCAACCCTTGTATGTTTTTTCTTGCAAATATGTAACATTTTCATAAGGGTTGGATCAGAGAATGCTTTGTAGGTCAGGCATAAGTCACATCTCAATAAACAATATGTGATGATGTAAAGGGATAGGGCCTTTAGTCAGTCAGCATAAGACATGTCTTATGCTTTGTATTTTAAGTGATAAACCTCTAGGGCTGCTCCAGTTTGTGTGAGTGCCTGGTTAGTTATATGCAGAGGGAACAATGTACTCAATTATGAGCCTGATGAAGGCTGAGTACAATAGTATTATGACTTCCTTTGATCTTGATGCCATGCCTTTATTCATAAGTTGAGACACAGAGAAGGAATTTCTCACTACAGTAGCTATCTGCTGGTCAAAGTTTAAGTTACTATCTGTGTTCCTAGGTACCTCATCACTGGGTCTACATTTAGGGGTGTACTGTCAATATTATAATTTGCAGGGATATCTGATTTACCAAAGGGTATGATTATGTATTTTTTAGCATTTAATCAAAGGCTATGGTTTTTGCACTAGTCGTTTATCCTTTTTAGACCTATTTGTTGGATGTCAACATTGGGGATTCAGTGATTGCTCCCGGCTTAAAGTCATTGGTGAAATTGGTGAGCCAGAGGTCCCCAACATTGGCTTTCACTTGATATATATACCAAACAGGAGGGGTCCCAACACTGACCACTGTGGCACACCAATAGTAACAGGTCCCTTATCAGAGGTAGATTCACCTATCCGAACAACATTGTTCTGTCAGTGAGCCAGCTTGCTATCCATCTGACAAGTAGAGGTTTATACCTAACTCAGTAACTTCATTTATGATCTCTGAGTGGGAGATTGTATCAAAAGCTTTGGCCAGGTCTAGAAAAGTGGTGTGTACTGTTTTACCCTAATCCATGGCCCTGGTGACTTTCTCAAAGAAATTCACCAGATTCAGCAGGCAAGACCCCCCTTTAATAAAGCCAGTTGGGTCTGGTCCAGTGTTTGGAGAGCTCCTATGTTATTATTGATTAGGTTCATGATAATTCTCTCCATGGCCTTGCAGATAAGACTGGTAAAACTTATGGGTTTGTAGTTGCCTGGATCAGTTAATGGGCTTCCTTGTGCAGAAGGATGACTGTTGCAGTCCTCCATTCCTCTGGGACAAAGCCCATCCAGAGGCTGTGGTTAAAGAGGGTTTCAAGTGGCCATTATAGATTCTGTTTTAAGTTCTTTAAGAAGCATCCTGAAATGTTGTCAGGACCCATGGAGTCTGTTTTTGGCTTTAGTGAGTGCAGTAATGATTTGTTCCCTCACAATGACTGGTAGGGGGATGGTTGTGGGTATTTCTTTGGGTGTGGAAGGAGGTGAGAACTTAGAACTGTACTTGTCAGCCAGCAGGTGTGCTATAGTTGCAGGATGGACATAAAAGTTGCTGTTCATGATTAACTTAGCACATTGATGAGCATTTCTCCTGCGGTTACAAAAATAATTAAAAAAAAGCTTTATGGTTATCTTTCACTTGGTAGGCTATCTTTGCCAGATTTGACCAGCTCTCTAATTTTTTTGTTTAGAATTTTTGCACTGTTTTGTCTGTTCTTTCTTCCTGTTTATGCTTGGAGGGCCACCAGGGTGGTTTATTTTTGCCAGTAATCACAGGTTTACTTGGGCATGTATTGTCTTCTCTGTGCAACTATGAATGTTGTTGTGCATTTCTTTTGTGTACAGCTCATAGTAGGCCTTAGTGGCATCTGAGTTTGGAGGGGCTTTGAAGTTTAATATGCTGTCACTTAGTCTGAGGTATTTGGCCTTAGCAAGGTTCTTAACAGGTTTGCAGTTTGATGGGCATTCTAAGTTAGTTTTAATACTAAAGGAGATCATTTTGTGGTCAGATCTTACCAGGGAGGAGTTAATCCATGGGAGAGAGGCAGCACTATCCCACCATGTCCATCAGTATTGGGTGTAGGATATTTGTACCTTTAGTTGGGGTGCTAACTGGTTGCTCCAGGGTGTTTGCATTGATGAAGACAAAAAAAACTACTGAGCAAGTGAGTTATGGGTCGTATAAGTCTCCCAGTTTTTGGAAGGTTAGTTAAAGTCACCCATAAATATGGTGTTAGGCTGAATGTTAGGAGGTTCCAGTAGGTTTAGAGAAGTGGTTTTCCAGACTCATGTTAGGGGATCTGTAGCTAGCAAGGATATGATAGGGGGTTGCACCTATGGTTAGTTGGGCATGGAGCAGCTCAAGAGAGTCATTCTGTTGGACCAGTCTATCAGTGTACTTCTCCTTTATGAACACTGAGACACCTCCTCCTTTTGTTTTATCCTGAGCTGAGGCGGATCAAAATGTATGAAAGGCATTGTAGTCTTTGATAGCTGGGGTGCTTTCTATGGTTCTGAACCATGTTTCTGTGACTGCACATATGACTGCATTCTCCATGGTGAGGAGTGCTTTCAGGGAGTGCAGTTCTTTATTTAAACTCACAGCATTGAGCAGCAGTACCTTTGGGTAGTCATGAGTGATTCTTGTTTTGTTGGAGGGCTTATCAACTTGGCATAGCCTAAAAAAAGGCACTATGGGACAGGTAAAGTTTTTGCAAGTATCTGGAAGCTAAGTGATGAAAAGTGCAAACCATATATAGCAACACAGTCAGTTATGTCCCCTAGGCTGCCAGAGATTGGATCCCCTTGTTGTGACAGCAGAAACTAAGCCATTTGTTGAATTCAGTCATTTTTTGCTGGTACTGTGACATCATCATTGGTGAAGGTAGGATGCTACTCAAGGCTAGATTCATACCCATGTGGGACACATATTCAGAGAGCTCCATTGTGTCTCTTTTCATATACTCCAGTGAGGTATATCTTAGGGCATTTATGCCCACATGGACTATGACCGTGTCATACTGGTACTTGTGGTTTATAGACCTAAGTGTATGAGTGATCTGGTGGATCCTGGCTCTGGACAGGCAGCTCACTGTGATCTTCTCCTTGTCTAGCCTGATAAGGAGGAAACTGTATGTCTTACAATGTAAGCCCCAATAACTAGAATGTTTGGCTGCGTGGTGTGTTGTATTATGGGCTAAGAAGTGGGACTACTTTGACTTTCAGAATTATGTGCTGTGTGAGGTACCGTCTTTTTAGAATGTGCATGGGACCAGTGAGAGATTCTTTAAGGAAGTCTTGCAGGTTTGGGTAGATTAGAGTGTGTACCTCCATCTATGTGGGTCTATATGTTTGTTCTTTAGTGTTAGTTGTGAATGCTTTGGGTGAAATGCTGACAACCTGGTTTGCATTTTTGTGTGTATGTGAGATCTTTGTCTCCAATGACACGGTGCATTTACATCTCTCATATACTGTGTTTGTTCTGTAATTAAATGGTTGTCAGTGAATATGAAGCAGTTACTACACTGCCACCAGGTTTATAAACTGGTTACATTCCTTTGATCTAAAGTCAAAATATCTAAAAGCCAAATTATCTAAAAATCAAAATATCAAACATTTGGAATTTGTCCTTTCTTTACTGTTGTGCAATCCCAATACTTGGTAACTATAGTTTCACAGGGTGTGGCAGTATGGGGTGGTCTTCCCCTGCATAAAATAAGTTTTATTCATCAATATTATGAATTTCAATATTTTGAGTCAAATATTTGATATATAGATGTATAAAAATACATATATGCACACACATGAGCATACACACCTATGCTATCTAATCTGACAAATGAGTGCTTAAAACATTAGTCTGACCAAGACTTCAGATGTTTGATTGTCAATGTGCCCTTATCAAGCATGTATTTACATTCTCCTTTCATCTTTACCCAGTGTTTGCCATCCTCAATACATTGCCTGCTTCATCAGTCATAATCTGTACAACTAATGAACTGAATGAGAACCAATGGAAAAAAGTAAGCAATTCAGTATATTAAAGCATTAACTCAACAGCATGTGATGTTAAAAAACAGACATACAGTAAACTCTCAGTTAACCAGCACCTATGGGGATTAGTAGATGCGTGATAACTGTAGTCTCTGGTTACTTGAGAGTTACTATTAAAAACAGGCCTAATACTGTACCCAGTACTATTTGTTTGGTTTGACTTGTTCTTAGGTTGTGGAGGGAAGAAATGTATTCCCATCTTCTTTTTTAAAACTCTAAACATAAGGTATGTTTTTGCGGGGGGGGGGGGGGGGGGCAGTACATGAGATGTGTACTGTATTTCTATGATTTTTTTTTCCTCGTTGCTTGAGTTCTGGTTAACTGAAGAGTTTACTGTAATACAAAAAATACACATGCATACAAAGGCATATACGTAGCAGGCAAACAGATAAATACACACATATGCATACATTTATATACATATTTGTATGCATATATTTATAGACATACACACTCATTTCACCAAATCTCTAAAAATGGTCACTCAGAAAGACTAGTTGACAAACTACCACAAAGCCTAAAATAAAACCCCCATGTAAGAAAGAAATAACCCACATTAACATAGTAAGCAAATAGAACTAAAGAAAAATAAGGTTTAGAGTGTGAGAAAATACTGAAGTAACTGCTCACACAAAATGCAGTAAAACTGGTAAAATATGAAACATGGAGTATAGTAATTTAAAGAATACAGCATTGAAACAAAAAGTGCATTAAATATATAATTCCAGCTTATTTGCTCCTCCGGTAGTTATACCCTGCACCAGAGACATCAGAAGTGATTCATCACAGTTTAAATAAGAATCTGCCAAACATAAAAAAAATGCTTCCCTGTCTTTAAAGCCCAGTCTCATGAAGGCCATCTTCTTTCATAAAGGTAATCACTTCTATGAATGACCTCCAGAAAACAATCACTATATCTAACATCTGCCACAACAGCAGCCAAATTCAAAAGTCGCCCTTTACAAAATCCATTGAGTCTAATTTATAAGCCCACTGTCACTAGCTTAAAAAAAAAACCTCCTAAATAATGCTAATTATTATTATTAGAAAAATAGTGTACTAACCTAACTTTCAAATGTGACAGAATATTTTCAACTGAGATGAATTCTGTGGAAAGTGACAAACATATATCCTTTCTTAAAAAGTATACGCAACCACTCCAATCCTTTCAAAAAAAAAGAGAGAAATAAAGAAAGAAATAGAAAAAGAAAATAAAAAGAAAACCTACACTATTTTCTTTAGTGCATTAGCAAGTTAACAAAGTTGAATGAATAAACCCATTGAATGAATGGATACATTTTCTGTGCACCAGGAACCCACGGACCGTAATAAATAGGAAATTCTACTGAAAGTTAATTTGATTCCTCCATCTCCTCTAACTCCCTGCTGGACTCCCTTTCCAGTAAACACGGTCATTCACCTTGCAAACTGTTTCTATGCACCAGGAAACCATGGACCGTAATAAATGGGAAATTCTACTGAAAGTTAATTGTAGGTGCTTTAAAGTGCTGAACCTCTAAGGCTTTAGATACTGTAATAGTATCACCAATAGGTCACTGCCAAAGTAGAACAACTAATTTCTCTGCCTGTTCTAGTGAGCGCTCTGCCAGGAGAAACAGCTGCTTTAATTACCCACTACTACCATACTCTTGAACCCAGCTCTTCTAAACTCCTTCCTCCACTCCCCTGACATCAAATAACTTTAAGGAATCTATCTAATTTGGCAAGAATCAGGGCCTAAATCATAGGTATAAGACTGCAGGAATGAGTGGAAACCTACCCTTGTTCCACAGCTTCTGTTTTTCATGGCTCCCGTCCTTGCCAGGACCTAGGGTCTACCCGCTCCATTCGCTGCTTGCTTCACTCGCTCTCACTCTGCTCCTCTACTCTGCCCCCAATTCCCACCTGCCCCCACTACTTCTACATTTATTCTATCCACAAACCCCTCCCACTCAACCACACAACCAGTCACAACAATCCTGAAACTTCTACCCACCTAGCCCTTAACAGCCAATGTCATCAAAACTTAATACTACTCTCCCCACCACCCACAATGTCCACATAGCCTCGCCTCAGGCTTTGTCCCTACTGAATGGCGCACTGCTACAGTCATCCCTCTCTATAAAAGGGGAGCGACTACAGACCCTTTGGAATTATCACCCCATTAGCCTGATGAGTCTGATATGTAAAGCTATGGAGCGCATCATCATGGACCTGATTAACAAAGATATAGGAAATCACCAAACTCTAGACCCACGCAATTTGGTTTTGGTTCATAGGTTCATAGGTTCATACTAGGCTATCTGCCCTGGGGCATTTATAAGCCTAGCCAATTGTGTTTGGCTTACGCCACCCCTTGATTTGATTATACTGTGCCCTTTTTAAAGTTTAGTTTACTGTGCCTCTGTCTAATAGTGACACGGAAGTAATCCCCAGGACAAACCTACAATCCCCCATCCACTCATCAAGATTCTTCTTGAAGAGAGTCAGTGAGGTGCTCTGCCTAACATGAATTCGAATTCTATTCCAGAGTGAAGGGAGCCTCTGGGTTATAAATCTGTCCCTCCAGCATGTTCTATTTATTTCTGTGCTGAGGTTCAAGTCCCACGAGCGCGTGGCTCTAAGGGATTTAGATTTACTGATGTGGAGCATGTCCATTAATTCTGGGTTGGACATAGCTTTATATGTCAGGCATAGATCGCCTCGAAGTAGGTGGTATGCAACTGAGTAGAGCTGGAGTTTTTTTAACTGAGCAGCATATGGCATCTGTTTGAGTCCCTTGATCCTCCTGGTGAGGTACTTTTGGGGTCTTTCTAATTGCTGCAGGTGTCGGGTAAGGTACATCCCAAAGGGGGCATTGTATTCTATGATGGGCCTGATGAGGGATAATTAAAGGGGCATGATTACCTCTCTTGATCTAGATGTGAATCCTTTCATGTTGAGGTGGGCTATGTAGAAGGTCTTTCTAACCACTTTGGCAATGTGGTTGTCAAGGGAGAGATTGCTATCAACTTGGGTCCCCAGATCCCTAATTACTTTCTCTGTACTTAATGGGTTACCACCTATCTGGTAATTTGTGGGCACATTGTTTTTGTCAGAGGGTATGACTATACACTTTTTGGCATTTAGCTTTAGACCATGGTTCTGGCACCAGTTATCTGTCTCTACGAGACCTTTTTGAAGGATGTTTGTGTCAGCTGGAGAGTTGATTATGGCGCCCAGTTTGCAGTCATCTGTGAACTTGGTGAGCCATAGTCCTCCCACATTGGCCTGTACCTCAGAAAAGTAAATACCAAACAAGAGAGATCCCAGGACAGAACCTTGTGGGACGCCAGTTGTGACCGGTTTCGAGTCTGACATGGCTCCAGCAACTCTGACTCTGTGGGTTCTGTCTTTGAGCCAGTTTGCGACCCATCTTGTGACATAGGGGTTTATATTTAGGCTGGATAGTTTATCTATGATGCCCGAGTGGGGTATTGTGTCAAATGCCTTTGCGAGGTCCAGATAGGCTGTGTGGACTACCTTCCCTTCATCTATGGCCTTGGTGACTGTTTCGAAGAAGTCGACCAATTTCAGAAGGCAGGATCTGCCCTTGATGAAGCCAAATTGGGTAGGATCTAGTGTCTGTAGGTCCCCAATGTCTTTGTTTATGAGTTCCATGATGATCCTCTCCATAGCCTTGCAGACTAGGCTAGTCAGGCTTATGGGGCGATAGTTTCCAGGGTCCGTAGAGGCACCACCTTTGTGGAGTGGGACCACTGTTGCTGTACGCCATTCTTTGGACACATATCCTGTAGTGAGGCTGAGATTGTACAGCAGTTTTACTTGAGGGATTAGTTCTTCTTGGAGTTCATGTAGGATGCAACCTGGGACGCCATCTGGTCCCATGGAAGCAGTGTTTTTTGCTTTGGAGAGGGCGGCCTTCACCTGAGCATCAGAGATGTTTGAGAGGCTGCACTCTGCTGGGATAGATACTTGCTCTTTTGGGAGTTTGCACTGAACCTGTCTGCCAGGATATTGGCGATGTCTGTGGGTTCAGTGTATTTTTTGTCATTTAGAATCAATTCAGAACAAGTCTGGGAGTTGCATCCCAGGTTCCTAACATAACTGAAAAAAGCCTTATGATTGTCTTTAGTGTCCTGTGCAATTTTTCTCTCGAAGCTGGCCTTGGAGGATTTTATGAGGGATCGTAATTTTTTGCTAGTACTGATCAGAGATGCCTTCCCTTTTAGGGATTTTGCTCTATCATGTAGTAGCTTCCTCCTTCTGTTGTGCAGTTTATTTATGGCTGGGGTCCACCAGACTGGACACCTGCCTTTGGATGATTGGGTCTTGATTTTGTTTGGGATAGCATGATCCATGCATTCCTGGAGATGTCCGTAGAATGCGTTTATATAGGATTCTGCAGTTTGGGCCGTAGTTTCCACTGGCCCAGGGGCCTTGAAGGATTCCACTTCAGTTTTGAGAAGTGTGAAGTTCGCTTTTGAGAAGTTTTTCACTGTGGTTTTCTGGGCTGGGAGTGTGGTCGGGATGTGGATATCCAGTGAAATTAATTTATGGTCTGATCTTACAAATGAGGGATATACTTCTGGTATGGAGCATAGAGTCCCCATGTTGGTAATGATCAGGTCTAGTATGTTTTCCCCTCTTGTGGGAGTGGTGACTAGTTGTTCCATAGCATTTGAGTTTATAAATTCCAGGAACCTTTGGGCTAAGGTGCTGGGGCTTGAGTACCTTTAATCCAATATTATTGCCAGATTTAATTAAAATGATAAATGAGGCTAAGCCTAGTGGTTCTCCTGACGATGTTTTACCATCGTTTGTTTATAAGGACGTATCTTCTATAGTGGCACCGGTTGTGTTGACAATAATTAACACGAGTTTACTTTCTGGTGTAGTACCCAATGATTTTAAAAGGGGGGTTATACATCCACTATTGAAAAAATCGGGCCTTGATGCGTCTGTATTGGCTAATTATAGGCCAATTTCCAAGTTACCTTTTTTGAGTAAGGTGTTGGAGAGATGTGTCTATGGCCAATTGTTGGACTTTTTAGATAAAAATAATTTCTTAGAAAATTTTCAATCTGGTTTTAAACCATTACATAGTACTGAGACAGCCTTGTTGAAAGTTATGAATGATATTTTTCTTGCAACTGATGGAGGAAAATCTGTATTATTAGTGCTGTTGGATTTAACGGCTGCTTTTGATACAGTTGATCATGAGGTGCTTTTACACCGTCTTGAACATTATGTGGGAATCATTGGTTTGGCGTTAGATTGGTTTAGGTCTTACCTTACTGATAGAATGGTATGTGTACAGCTGGGTGGTTTTTCATCTGATTTTTTCCATCTTCCTTGGGGAGTTCCACAGGGTTCAATCTTGGGGCCTTTGTTGTTTTGTATTTATATTTTGCCTCTAGGAGACATCTTACGAAAATATGGTATTGACTTTCATCTGTATGCTGATGATTGTCAACTTTATTTACCTTTGGATGAGTCTGATGGTCGATCACTATCAAAGATTCTGGATTGCCTACGTGAGCTTAAGATATGGATGGTGGAAAATTTCTTGAGTCTTAATGAAGGAAAGACAGAAGTGGTGCTTTTTGGTTCTAGGCATTATAATGATTCCATTATGACAGATTGTGGTGAATTGACTCCCTATTTGAAGGATTCTGTTATTAATTTGGGGGTAAAAATGGATAAAGATCTCTGTTTCAGGGGTCATATTAATAGGGTAGTGGCATCCTCTTTTTATCAGTTAAGACATTTGGCTAAGGTGAAACCTTTTTTGTCTAAGTGTGATCTTGAAATTGTGGTGCATGCTTTTATAACTTCACGTCTAGATTATTGTAACTCCATTTTATTTGGAGTGAGTCAGGGTGCCTTGTCCCATTTGCAGCTTGTTCAAAATGCTGCTGGGAAGTTTTTGGAAGGCAAACGTAAATTTGATTATCATTGTCAGTCTTACACTGGTTACCTGTTTTCTATAGAATTCGCTTTAAAACTTTGTTATTGATATTTAAGGCCCTAAAGGGGTTGACCCCAATTTATTTATCAGAGATGTTGCATCCTTATGTCCCTGCTCGGGCACTTCACTCAGAAGATTTGTCTTTACTTGAGGTCCCAAGGTCATGATTAAAGATGAGGGGAGATAGAGCTTTTGCTGTTGCAGCTCCAAAACTTTGGAATGAGCTTCCACTTTATATTCGGCAGTCTTCTTCAGTGGCAGTTTTTAAATCAAATCTTAAGACTTATTTTTATGATTTGGCTTTTAGTAATGTAGTAATGTATGTTGATTGAATTTGTATTTTATTTTTTGTAACTTTGTAAAGCACTTTGGTGGCATATTTTGTCTGTAAGGTGCTATATAAATAAAATTTGACTTGACTTGACTTGACTTGACTTGACTTAATGCTCCCAGTCTATGTTTGGGTAGTTGAAGTTACCCAATATAATGGTGTTCGGAGAGATCTTCATGTTCTCCAATGTTTTCAGGAAAGCCGAGTGGGATTCCTGACTTTGAGAGGGTGGTCTGTAGGATGCTATAAACTGAAAAGCAGTCTTGCCCACTGTCAGTTGCACATGGATGGTCTCCGATACTTTGTGCAATGCCACTAACCTGGAGGTTTGGATATCCTTGATAAATATGGAAACTCCCCCTCCTTTTGTGGTTCGGTCCAGGATTTGGGGCCAAAAAGCATGATATGAGGTATAACCTGGTAGTGCTGGGGTGCTCTCTGGAGCCTTGAACCAGGTTTCTGTCACTGCACAGATATCAATGTTCTCCATACTGAGAAGAGCTTCGAGTGCGTGCATCTTGAGGTTAAGACTTCTGGTGTTTAGCAGCATTACCCTTAGTTTGTTGTTCTTGTTTGTGAAAGGGAGATCATGCCTGCTCAACCTGGTTGACTTCTTTGAGTCAGTCCCCAGGGCTGTGGATGAAGGTAAGGCAGTGCATACAGCCTCGATCTTGACAAGGCCTTTGATACCATTCCTCACTCATGAATTATTGATAAACTCACCAAACTAGGCATCAGCCCCTATATCACTAGGTGGGTTGCAAACTGGCTCACAGATAAAACATACAGTGTGAATGTAGCAGACTCCAAGTCAGGCTGCCAACCAGTCATGAGTGAAGTCCCACAGGGATCGGTCCTGGGTCCTTTCCTGATCAGCATCTACTTCTCAGAAGTCCAAGCCGACACAAAGGGACTCTGGCTGACTAAGTTCGCAGACGACTGCAAGCTGGGAGCCATTATTAACTCCCCAAGTGATGCAGACATCCTACAGAAAGGCCTCACTGAGACCAATGACTGGTGTCAAAACTATGACCGTAAGCTTAATGTCGTCATTCCCTTTGGTAAAAACTCAGTTCCCATGAATTGCCACATCGATGGTAGTCCACTGAACACAGAAGGCGTTATAAGAGATCTAGGAATGCAGGTTGAAAGCAACCTCTCTTTTGATCACCACATTGCCACTGTGGTCAAAGTCCTTCTATGTGGCACATCTCATTACTAAAGGTTTTGCATCCAGGAAGAAAGAGGTCCTTGTCTCCCTCTACTCTTCCCTCATTAGGCCAGTCATCGAGTACAGTGCCCCATTTTGCATGTATCTCACTAGACACCTGCAACAACTGGAGAGGCTGGAAAAGTACCTCACAAAGAGGATCCTGGCCTTAAACACTTGTCCTATATGGACAGACTCAAAAAACTCCAACTTTTCTTGGTCTCATATCGCCTACTTAGAGGCGATCTCTGCTTGACTTACAAAGCCATGTCTGATCCAGCTCTGTTAGAAATGCTACATCTCAAGAAATCCCAGTCCCTCTGCACCACATGCTCCAGAGACCTTAGCCTCATTTCCACAATCAACAGAATGTACTGGAGGGACAGGTTCATAACCCAGAGACTGCCCATGCTATGGAATAGACTTCCCATTCATGTCAAGCAGAGCACCTCGCTAACCTTCTTCAAGAGAAATCTTGATGAGTGGATGGGAAATAGAAAATTCACTCCGAGGATAACTCCAGTGGCTCTGCTCGACAGAGGCACTAGGAACTAAGGTCGGGTGGCACGATGCCAGGGTAATCCTGTGGCTAGACTTGTAAAGGCCCCAGGGCCATTAGCCTAGTACACACCTATGAGTCTATAAAAAATATATTAAATTCATCATATATTGAGCAAGAAGCTCTCAAACACAGACATGCTTGTAATGTCCAATACCTGTGTTGTATAAGCATGTCAAGCAGCCACCTTTTCTTACTAAGCTAAACTCTCAGAACTAATCCTTTTATGAAACCTACTAAGCCTGATAAAGTATCACAAGCCATAAAAAGTAAACATTCTTAAAAAATAAAAAGATTGCACTAACCTCCCCTTTTACTGAGAGTGCTCAATTGAGCTGAAGTCTACAGAAGGTGAAATACATACCTCACCTCATACAGCCACACTCCCAAATAACCACAAAAAAACTCAAAATGTCCTTGTATCACAACAGGGTGCACCCAGCTAAAATCAGTGCTTTGTGAATAGAATAATAGACCCTGGTTAGCAAATTCAGATAAATGTATTTATGTATGAATACATTTTAAACTGCCCATGGTTTAAGCTTCTCATTAAGTCAGAAAGAGTGTAGTTAGTGCCTCATCAATATGAATATTGCCATTTGCACCTCAACTGGTACTTATTATTTAATACTTTGGTTCAAGATGAAAGAACTATTAACACATAGCCAAAGATGATGCAAATGCAAACTAATTCAAACTCCCCTTACTACATACTTTGCTGGGGGGAGGGGTGACTAGAATATATAGTTTTTTTTTTGTATAATTTGAGTCAACATTTTAGTTAATGTGATAAACTTTAAGAAAGTGTGAAGACTGCAATCTGCAGAAAAGGCTTAAAATATTGTACCATACAATTTTAAATCCCTGGTTTACAAGCCTGTAACATAGAAGGAAGTGGTGTGGAAAAATGACAGTGAGCACCTGTGGTCACAAATATCTGCTGCTCAGGCAGACAGCTGTAGAAACAGATTCTGGAGTGAGGGGAAACGCATTCATTTGAACAATTATCTCATCACACCTTAAGAACCAAGAGCTCATGTGTTGGTTTAGATTGGGTTGAGCTTACCTAAACTGGCACCACTTCAGAAGCACACAAAAAGGAGTGCTGACGAATCCACCAAGCCACACAAAACCTTAACGCAAGTTTATTGAACACAATAAGAGCAGCGTTTTCGCTACTACAATTGAGTAGCTTCTTCAGAGGTAAAGGAACCAAAAAAAGACACAATCCTTTTTGGTCCTTATTTAAGTGCTTGTAATCAATTAAAAAATACAATCAAATACATCACTTCCTGCTCATTAATAGTAATACATTTTTTAAAAGGAAATGCCTTTTAAAAATACACAATCCCCTTCGGAGACAATACAAAAATAAATTAAATACAGTAAACAAGAAAATACCTTTTGTTGTATAATAAAATAATATAATAAGTAAAAAAATATCCTAAAAAGTGTATACATTAAACCCCAAGGGATTTATTGTTCTGATAAATTTACTTAGTTAAGGGGCATTCTTTTTTGAAATGCAAATGAATAAATCTATTGACCATGTTAATCAGTAATAATTTAATTATACACTCCCACTATTAAGGCATGTGTAAACCATAAGATATATATATGCCTGCAGGTTTTTAAAAAGGATATATATATATATATATATATGTCTACAGATTTTAAAAAAACTTAAACATAAAAGGACCGACAATGTAAGTAAGAGAGAGGTGTAATGTAAAAACAAATTATCTTAAGTAAGCTCTATACTTTAAGACAGGGGCAATATTACAGCTCTCATTCAGTCCTGGAAAATTAAAAGCATCAACCTTGAGTTGCCATTCAAGCTCACAAATCTCTAATAAAAGGGAAATTGGCTCACCTCTAATTGAGTTTGGAATACAATCTATTCCCATGAATACAAAATTGTGACCAGGATACTTTTCTACATGTTTCGCTAATTCATTTTCAGTTTTCTTATTTTTTATGGCGTAACAGTGTTGGTATACACGTTCTCTAAACTTTCTGTCGGTTTTTCCAACATAGAAAGCTGGGCAACAAACACAAAAAGCCACATAAATAATGGATTTTGTCTCACAATTGATCTTACTGTTAATTTCATATCTCTTGTGGCGGATAGTAAGAGAGTTGCCTGTACGAATAACGTTACACCAATTGCATGCTCCACAACTAAAGCAACCCTTTGTTCTATTAAAAGAGTAACTAACTTGGTTTCTTTGCAGTAGCTCTTTAAGGTTCCTACCCCTTCTGTATACTATTTTTGGTTTTACCCCTAGTTTCTCCACTAATAAAGAATTAGTGGTGATGAAGTACCAATTCTTTCTAATAATCTCTGAAATTTGTCTTGAGTCCAGACTGAAGGTGGTTATGAAACTCAGGGGGTACCTGTTGGAAACCTCTTCTGTACTGGAATCCCTACAGCAGTTCACAACGTTTTTCTCTGATCCACTTTCAATGTTTTCAGGAAACATCAACAGGTCATTGTGTATTAATGGTTTAAAAAAAACGTTTGATCTCTTAACAGAAACCTCACTTACTAATTCTTCTATAATGGTACGTGGGTACCCCCGTTCAATGAAGAATTCAGTGAGTAAGGCACATTCATCCTCAAAATCTCTAATTTCACTACACATTCTCACCGCCCTAACCAACTGACCTTTAATGATAGCTCTCTTTAATTTAAAGGGGTGAGAGCTAGAAAAATGTAGAAAAGAATTAACATAAGAATTTTTTCGAAAAATAGTGGAGACAAATTTTTGATTACCAAAATCCTTTTTCAATTTTACATCAAGGTAATCTATTTCATCACTAGAAAACTTAAAGGTAAACTTAAGAAAGGCCGTAGTTTGATTAAGGTAGTCAACAAACTCCTGTGCCAATTGAGCGTCCCCTTTGAAAAGGATAAAAATATCATCCAAAAACCGGGTATAGTAGCCAATTTTTTCTTTCCAGACTGGGTGGTTAACTACATATTGTTTCTCCCAGTATGCCATAAACATATTGGCCACTATAGCTCCACAAGGGGAACCCATTGCTACCCCATTTTTTTGGATATAATACTCCTTCTCAAATATAAAAAAGTTGGAAGATAACACAATATAGAGTAACTCTGTAACATTGTTGATTTCATTCCTGGGAGCCTTTAACTCAATCAATAGAAGTTCCAACCACTCAGTAGCCTCTAGATGGGGTATAGAGGTGTACAAGTCAACTACATCGATTGTAAGGAAATTAAAAACCTCATCAAAGCCAATTTGATTGATGTTTGACAAAAAGTGCCAAGAATCCTTACAAATACTTGGAATTAACTTTAAGTACTTGGAAAGTAAAAAATCAATGTATTGAGCACATGGGTGAGAAATGGACGACCTTCCATCCACTAAAGCCCTCATAGGAGGGTCCTCAAGATTTTTGTGGACCTTGGGGATACCAAACATTACTGGTACTCTAGGTTGAGAGATAGCTATATATTCATAGGTATCTAAGTCGATTCTACCTTCTATGAATAAATCCCTGTAATACCCTCTAATCCTATTAATATTTATATTCATTTCATTGAGTGATGAATTTTTATAAGCAGGGGTATCTAAAACTCGTAGCATTTTTTCTGTATATAGACTATTCTCCAAAATGACAAGCCCACCCCCTTTATCATGTTTCATGACTCTAACAGAAAGGTCACGTAAGCGGTTAAGGGCTGATAACTGTTCCTTGGAAATATTAAACTTGTTCTTCTTACACAAATGAGATTTATCAAGATGTCTGATGTCTAATTCACAGGCATTTTCAAACATGCGTAAAACAACATGTAGAGGTGGATTGAAAGAACTGGGCATTTTTAAACCAGTGGAGGCTCTATCATCAGAATTATTAAAAAGCAATTTTAAATTTAACTTACGAACGTAACATTTCAGATCTACCAGAACCTTAGCTACATCAAGCCGTTTAGAGGGAACAAAAGTGTTACCTAAAGCAAGAAGCTCAATTAGTTCAGGTTCAAATGTTAACGTTGAAAAATTGTATATGGTAAAATCGCCTTTTAAATTACGTAGAATGAAGGGAGCCCCAGAACCAGAGACTGATGTAACATTGTTATCTAATGCTTCCAATTCCTGTTCTTTTTCTTGAAGCCCTGGTTGCTCTGGTTCCCTAAAAAAACTTGTTTGGGGTTATTAGTGTTATTCTCTTGGGTACTGTTAACAAAATTCCCAGGTAGGGTCTCACTGTTACCTGCCTTATTTCTATTTCTGTTACTTCTCCTTGGTCCATTCTCATTCTCTGTTACTAGAAAATCCACATTTTCATTATTTTGAGAAGGGTTCACCTCACTAACACTGCTATCACACAAAGCATTACCCCTGTTGTCCCCACCAACACCATTTAATTTTGGATAGGCTTTATTATGTTCGTAAGCTTGCCTATCCCTAAACAATTTCTTAGATTTTTGAGATTTTATCTTCACCATGTATGCATCTATACTAGAAAAGATGCGTGCATGGTCATATTTAAACTTAGCAAAGTTAATATTCATTTTAATTTCTTGATCCAAATGATTTATTTCAACAGCAAGTTTATCAATGTTGGCAGAATAATGCCTTACAATCAACTCTAATAAATCCATGCCTTGCTTTTGGAATAAGCCCCTTAAGTCATCAAAAAAGGCTTTGTCCACAATAAGATTGGAAGGGGAAAAATTGTTTCTCAGTCCCTTTGGGACCAAGCCCTCCGTAATACATTGCTTGAAGTAAGCAACTTCAAGCTGCAACTTTCTTATTTTTAAAGTCAATGAGTCCAAAACCTTAAGTTTGTCCGGAATGTTATCAACATGTCCAATATTAGAATCTGGTGCTTGCACCGGCAGATCATTCCTAAGCGGTTTAAAAAAGGCAAAAAAGTCACCTGTATTAGAAATCCATTCAGCCGCGGATGTCACGCCAATAAGTGCATTCCCCTGGTTCGGAAAGTTATTAAAGCCGTTCCCCGATGGATCCTGGTGGTCTGGTATGCTATTTAAGCCAACCTCCAACCGAACAGGTTGAGCCGCTGGTAGACTCGGCAAAAATCCTGATATACTCTCATTCACAGTATTAGGCTCTCCACGAACCGAAGCCAAATGGGGAACATTAGCACCACCCTTTTCCAAAATATCAAGACGCGAATTCAACGCATCTAGTCTTTGTGAGACAGTTAGAAGTAGGGAAGTGATGTCAGCATTCGCCGGAGTATCAGTCCCGAAGATGTTCGGGCTGGTAGGACTCTGTAAGCGCTCCGATGTCATGACGAACTAACAAACCAAAACAGCAAGTACAGACTTCAGAAGCACACAGAAAGGAGTGCTGACGAATCCACCAAGCCACAAAAAACCTTAACGCAAGTTTATTGAACACAATAAGAGCAGCGTTTTCGCTACTACAATTGAGTAGCTTCTTCAGAGGCAAAGGAACCAAAAAAATAAAATGAATACATTTTAAACTGCCCATGGTTTAAGCTTCTCATTAAGTCAGAAAGAGTGTAGTTAGTGCCTCATCAATATGAATATTGCCATTTGCACCTCAACTGGTACTTATTATTTAATACTTTGGTTCAAGATGAAAGAACTATTAACACGTAGCCAAAGATGATGCAAATGCAAACTAATTCAAACTCCCCTTAGTACATACTTTGCTGGGGGGAGGGGGTGACTAGAATATATAGGTTTTTTTTGTATAATTTGAGTCAACATTTTAATTAATGTGATAAACTTTAAGAAAGTGTGAAGACTGCAATCTGCAGAAAAGGCTTAAAATATTGTACCATACAATTTTAAATCCCTGGTTTACAAGCCTGTAACATAGAAGGAAGTGGTGTGGAAAAATGACAGTGAGCACCTGTGGTCACAAATATCTGCTGCTCAGGCAGACAGCTGTAGAAACAGATTCTGCAGTGAGGGGAAACGCATTCATTTGAACGATTATCTCATCACACCTTAAGAACCAAGAGCTCATGTGTTGGTTTAGATTGGGTTGAGCTTACCTAAACTGGCACCACTTGATGGTCTGAAATACAGATGCATAGCACACGGATATTTTTTAAGATAACAAGAATGTTATGGTTCTACAATATATATATATATATATATATATATATATATATATATATATATATATATATATATATAATGCATAATGCTGGCTTTATACTTATGAAGCAGCTTTACAGTATCCACAGTAATTAAAATATACAGTGGTGAGAAATATTTCAAAGCAGTCTAAGTGAAATGAGCATTTCAGTAAGAAACACTGATTTTCTTTTTTAAATGTGTATTTTATAAGTAACCACAGTCTGTTTAGGTTCTGTGAAAAATATGTGTATGAGGTATGATGAAAGAATATTTTGAAAATGAAAATTAACATAATAAGAAAATGAAAGAACAAGAATGGCTATGGCCAAAAGTGCCCATGGTACTAGCAGCTGCTATACCACTTCTCCCTCTAGCCTTCCTTTAGGAGTCCATTCTCTGTACAATAACCAAATGTTTGCCTCAGTTTGTGGACTCACCATGCCTTTATGGATCAAACACCTCCATGGCTACCACCTTTAAGTTCTGTAGGGTAGGGTCTGATGTCTGAGCTTGTCTCAAGTCTTTCTTTGTGACACTCCCCAGCTCCTTCACCAAAGGAGGCCTGGTATGATCTGACAGTGGTGCCTCAAATTCCGAATTTCTACTACCATCTAACTCTCTCCTTGAAGTAACCCCTTCCAAGTGAATCTAAGCATCGTACAACAGCTATGGCTCAGAACCAGAGTCACTGTTATTAAGTAACCCCAGAAATAGCCACGTCACTGGTTAGAGGTGTTGGCACTGATTGGTTCTTACCCTAGCACCTTCAACATGTACTTGCCGCCATGCTTGGGTTTGTGTACCATATGTATAGCAAGTAAAATATTCTGCAGGATATCATTGAACACTACCATCTACTTGTACCTTTTTCTTCCTTCCCAACCCAATTAAACTGCCGATTAGTATCTGAAAAGGTTTCCATTCCATGCCCCTAACTGGAGTTAATTACCCAGGCAAGTACTACTCCCTTTTATCCACTGCAGGCCTAATGATAGTTATGTTTGTTGCTCTATTAATCTTGGAAATGGTCTCTTTAATCTCCACCATGGTAGGATCTGTATCCTTGTGGTATTGCTGCAGCACTTATCTTCAGATAATCAACTGTAGTGCTACCCTTCTTTCTACATCCCATAACTTTTGTCCCAGAACTTGTCTTAGAAGATGGTGGAACACACCACCTTTTGTTAAATTTGTAGAAGTTGTAACATAATAGAACTGGCCTCTCTTCATTTTCCTGTTGACCCTGCTCTAAAGGCTTAAGCTAACCCATGGGTCTCTTTATACCCATGTGAACTCCTCACTACCCAGTTCTTGTGCAGTTGTGACTGAATATCTAGACAGAAGTTCCCTTTCTCCCCAACTTTTCAGCTGTATGCCATAACAAATACTCTCAGCAGCCTTGAGTGCACATTTTCAAAACACCCACATCAACACATACAACCCCAGCTTATTGAGTGTTTACTTTTAAGCTCATAAAGCAAACCACCATGCAATCCAACATTCTGGTCATTAGAGACTCCATTATGAGACACACTGATGTCCCTGTCACCAGGCTGAGTAAGGAGAAAGTGATGGTCAGTTGCTTGTCAGGGGCCAGGATCTGCCACATTACACACACACTCAGATCATTGGACCACAAGTAACAGTATGACTCATAGATCATGTGGGTGCAGATGACCTGAGACATATCTCCCTAGACAATATGAAAAGGCATATCATAGAACTCTCAGAATATGAGCCTAGAATTGAGCAGCATTTTACCTTCTTCAAGGATGATGCCACAGTACTAACAGATGCCTGACTAATAATTGGCTTAGTTTCTGGTGTCATTCTAAGGGGTACAGTGTTCATCAACATGGAGGGAGATGGTCAATAGGCCCACACTGCTTTGTCAGGGATGGTTTGCACCTCTCCCCTCTAAGATCTTGAATATTAGCTGAAACACTGTCCTCCCCCATAATGCTTTACTTGGGAAATGCCAAACTGAAAGTACATCTGACAAAGTAAATCAAAACCAAGAAAAGAAGTCTAAACAAAAAACTCCACTCCCTGCAGTCTTTACTCATCTTAGAGAATGCTGGCATCTGTGCAGTCACAAGCCATGTACAGCATACCCGCAGTGCAATCTATAATGCCTTCCACACATACAGACCAGTTACTACACAGACAGGGACTGAAAGTCTTAATTTACATTAAAAATAAATAAGAAAAAAAAAATAAATATACCTCAACGCTGGTCAAAAAGGATGATGCATTTGAGCCTCCCCATGTTCAAATCACCATAGGCAAAATTCAGTATCACTTCCTTGCAAGCTGTAAGTCCCCTCTATGCCCAAGGAAACCCATAATATGTATTTAAGCTTACTGGAAACACTCATCATACAACCCAATACCATATTCATGGGCAACTTTAATTACAATAATATTAACTGGGAATGGACCAGATTGTCATTATGCCAACTACGGGCACAAACGTACTGGATCTAGTCCTCACTAATATGGGTGAGTGCTGCACATCACCAAGTGTAATATCCTGTCTGGTAAGGTCAGACCACAAAATGTTCTCATTTGAAGTAAAAATAAATCCCAGAACCCCAGCTACTCCTGGAATGTTAAGAAACTATTCTAAGGCTAACTTCCTACTATTAAGTGATAACCTAGCAAAATTTCAAGAGCCCACAACCCCTGAAAACACTGCTGCCTATGTGGAACAGTTTACAAAAACTCTATACAAGTATGCCAATAGCTGCATAGAGACAGCTGTACCACCAGGAATAAGTACAGAACTAACTCAAAAAGCAAGCCACCATGGTGGAATGACAACATCAGTATTCTCTATAACAGAAAGAAGAAAATCATGACCAGAATTAGGACCCAGTAGGGTAAAAACACTTTCATCAAATTAAACAAACTACTCAGAGTACAAATGTTTACCAAAGCTGAATTTGAGGTACATTTGGGCTCCCAGGCCAAGGACAACCACAAAGCATTCTTTAGCTATGTCCGTAACCTCAAAAGAAATACAGAAGTCTGTGCAGAGTGCATTGTTAATGGAGACAGCTATACTATACTGTACTATATGGATGCATGCATACACACACCCAGATACATTTGTATGTTTGTATGTCTGTATATACAAATGTAATAAACAAAATGTGATATACTCTGTGTGTGTGTGTGTGTGTGTGTGTGTGTGTGTGTGTGTGTGTGTGTGTGTGTGTGTGTGTGTGTGTCTGTGTGTGTGTGTGTGTGTGTGTGTGTGTGTGTGTGTGTGTGTGTGTGTGTGTAGAAACTCAAAAAGCAGGGACCAGGCTGTGAATGATTGCTGACAGGCACATAACAACAATGGCAACAATAGTCTCTGTTCATCACTGGCCAAAGTGTTCTACTTGTAAACTGCACCTTGCTGTCCATGTTTTTGGGATAAAAGAGATGGATTTACTTAACAATACTTAGAGTTACAGATGACTTTTACTTCTGAAATGCATGTAAACTCACATTCTCTAACTCTTGCAAACTTCTCAACTTCTAAGTGCTATTTTAAAGTACCCCTTATTTTCCCTAATAATTTCTGGATTTGTTCATGATTTTGGGGGTAAGAAGTTGAGAGTTATGGTACTGCTATGTAGCCCAACAACACTGAACGGTGACTTATGCACGAAAAAATAATTGAAAACTGCAGAAGTTTGACTGCAGCATATATTATACAAACCTCTCCTCCAAAAAGAAAATAAATATTGGTATTAGTGTGCAGACTTCAATTAAATCAAGAGCTGTTACCCTTAATTATTAAGTTTAAAAACAGCAGTTGTATCAAGCATGAAGAAAAATTGTACAACTGGGAATGAAAATTCTGTGTTTTATAATAACCGGAATCGCACATTGCCTGCTGCATTTACAAACCGGCATTTACAAATCGCAAAAATGCCGATGTGCAATGCAAATGTTACTGCTATGTAAGAATTAAAGAACATGAATGCAGTATAAATTAGACTACATAATAAATAATAAAAAGTAAACATAACCTAGATAAAAAGTGCATGAAAAATTGTTTTGCAACAGCACTAGCAGGTGTTCCCCAGAACTAATGAATGCATTTACCGCAGCACCACAAATCACTTAAACACAACATTAGTTTAAAAGTGCACCCTATAACAAAGTCTTTCAGCAATAAAGTTTTATTACTTAAAGTTGTACAGGACCAAAAAGACATTTTTATTTGCAGGGTGTGATGCCCGTGCCCTGGCCCAGCAATCAAGGGCCTCAATCCTCAACACTAACACCAGAGAGGGTGTCTCATATATGAGGAAAGGATAACAAATGCACACAGTAAAGTGTAATTTCCCTTAAGAGCACACAGAGATCACAGTCAGTCTGGGGCTGGTCACTCCCTTGCTCTCCAGGTCCCCAATAAGACTCCCCACTGGCACAGCTATAGGGTCCAGATCTCAGCTTAGTGGGCAAGCTAAAACCTCTAGCACCCTCTCTGTCCAGCCAGTGCTTCATGTCCCTGCCCAAGTAGCTGACACACATGCACACACACACACTCACACACACACACACACACACACACACACACACACACACACACACACACACACACACACACACACACACACACATATGCACTTTGAGATAAGAGTTTATACAACCACACAGACACTCCCTGGGAAAGCTGGCACAGTTTCTCCAGCTGTGCCCCTTTCTCCCAGACTATACAGTAGTTCCACTTGCCACCACCTACTAATACTTTTCAGCTACTCAAAGGCCCTTAAAAAGGTGTCCAATTATTACTGTGCAATATTATTATCCAGTTGGTAGTTGTGACTAAACAGTCTAGGCTTATTTAGACTGACTTGGACAGTAAACTCTATAAATATGTAATGTACTCTAGAGCTTAAATTATCTCTACACAAAACAGCCACAGTTGAAAGCCTTTAAAATATTTAACAATAAATAATTAAAAACCACAAGACAATACTTTCTACTACACAGTGCTAGTCAAGAGTTCAGTGAACACACAGAAATACTTAAAATAATTCAGTAGTACAGTTCTGACATCACAGAAAAACACAATCTAATCTTTCTAGTTTCTAGCTATTTCTAAAAGAAAACACAAGTCTAAGATAACTTACATATGAGCAAGACAGTGCTGTGAGTTCGATATTCAAGACAAAATGCTTAATGCCTTCTGATTCTCTCTATTTATGTTTCTATTGCAGTCCTGATTCCCATTACATCATTTTTTACACTTTCCTGGTGTTCCCAGGCTAACAGGAACTGCATTTACATTCTTTTACACTTAGGCAGAAACCAGAGCAATAAATGACATTACACATGTAAATTCTGGTCATTAACTTTAGCCTTAAAACCATAGGCAGGAAGCTTTCATCTAGCCCGGCCGGAGCTGAATTGTAATCATCAAAGACAGTCATGAAATAATTTCAATTTCAAAGTACAGACAAGAAATGCTTGACTTAGCTTTCTTTACAGCACAGGGCAATGTTCCTACATTGTTTTGAGTTCAATATTTCACAGTATATTCTTTCATTTAAGAAAACAACCTGTAATTCAACATTCATATTTACAATTGACAGAATTATGTATAAAATCCTATCTGGCTAGGCTGGCAGCCTTCACTCCCCCCCCGGAGAACTCAAGCTAGTTTTACAAATGACCCTTGAGAAACACTGCTTGAGATGGTCAGGTCTATCTGAGTATACCTACCCCATTCCCTGTCTTGAGAGCCTATCTGCATTGGCATTGCTACTCCCACTGCGGTGATGCACCGACATATCATATGCTTGCAACCCCAGGCTCCATCTTAGCAACTTGGCATTTTTCTGGCTGGCTCTGTTTAACAATGTTAGGGGGTTGTGATCTGTCATAACAGTGAATTTCCTTCCATACAGATAAGGCTGAAGTTTCTGCAGTGCCTACACTATGGCTAGACATTCCTTTTCTACAGCTGCATAACATTCTTCCCTGGGATGGAGCCTATGACTGAGATAAACCACTGGGTGCTCTTCTCCCTCTGAAGAAATCTGGCTAAGTACAGCCCCCACCCCATGGTTTGAAACATCCACCTGCACAACAAATTCTTTGTTGTAATCTGGACTGGCTAACACAGGGAGTCCTTCTGGAATGCCTGCTCACATGCTGGGGTCCACACTACCGTATCTGGCCTGTTCTTCCTTGTCAGGTCTGTGAGGGTAGCAACACTGGTACTATAACTGGGGACGAACGTTCTGTAGTACCCTGCTGTCCCTAAAATGCCCTTACCTGCATTCTGGTAACAGGTGCAGGCCATGCCTGAATGGCTTTCATTTTGGCAAGTTCTGGCATTATCTAACCACTCACCACTCTATGTTCTAGGTAGGAGACCTCTGCCATATCCACCTGACATTTGCTCAGCTTAATGGTCAACCCTGCCCTCTGTAGTCTGCTCAGCACCTCCCTGACATGCTGAAGGTGCTCTGGCCAGGAATGGCTGTAGATGGAAATATCATCTAGGTAAGCAAGGGCAAACCCTCCTGTTAGGATATTATCTACCAGCCTCTGGAAAGTCGCTGGAGCATTCTTCATCCCAAAGGATATCTTTGCAAACTCATACAAGCCGAAAGGAGTTGCAAAGGCTGACTTCTCTCTAGCACTGGGAGTGAAGGGCACCTGCCAGTAACCCTTGGTAAGATCAATGGTTGTAAGATAATTAGCCTCACCAGCTGCTCTAGGGCCTCATCTGTTCTAGGCATGGGGTAAGCATCCGACTCTGTGTGACTATTTAATTTTCTGTAGTCCACACAGAACCTGGTGCTGCCATCCTTCTTTGGCACCAACACCACTGGGGAGGCCCAGGGACTGTTGGACTCTTGAATAACCCCTAGTTCCAACATCTCCTCTACTTCCTCCCTCAGAGTCTGTTTGACTCTCTCAGGCAGTCTATAAGGGGCCTGCCTAATAGGCCTTTGGGGTCCTGTATCCACCTGTTGCTGTACCAGGTGGGTGCTCCCTGGTTTCCCAGTGAACATGTCCCCAAATTCCTGCAACACTGCTTGGATTTCTTGAACCTGGGTAGGAGATAGCTGCTTGGACATTGCTACCCCTTCCACTGAGGTGTCAGCCTGAGCCTCACTGAGGAGATCAGTCCCCAGATCTCCCTCAGACTCCTCCTACAATCTACTGCAAATGCTCAGCACAAGGGCCTCCCTATCATGGTAAAGTTTCATCATGTTAACATGGTACAATTTGTGCCCCTACCTTCTGCCTAGCAGTTCCACCATGTAGTTAACATCACTTACCTTTCTTACCACCTTTTAGGGTCCCTCCCAAGCTTCTTGCAGCTTGTTGTGTCTGACAGGAATGAGAACAATTACCTGCTGCCCCAAAGCTTACTCTCTAGCTCTAGCATTCCTGTCATACCACACCTTTTTCTGTTGTTGGGCTTCTGCCAGGTTCTCCTGGGCCAAACCCATGAGTTCCCTGAGCCTTGTCCTAAGATTTAGGATGTATGCCAAAACAGACTCCTTGTGAGACTCGCACTCACCTTCCCACTCATCTCAAATTAAATCTAGAGGTCTCCTCACCCTATGCCCATACAGCAGCTCAAATGGTGAAAAACCTGTGGACTCCTGGGGAACCTCTCTGTAGGCAAACAACAGATGGGGAAAATATGTGTTCCACTCCCTCTTAAACTGATCTGCAAATACCCATAGCATGGACTTGATTGTAGTGTTTAACCTCTCAACAAGACCATTAGTCTGGGGATGGTAGGGGTGGTCTTCATGTGCTTCACCCCCAGGACTTCCACAGACAAGCCAGCAGGTCTGACATGAAATTGGCACCTCTATCAGTCAGTATTTCTTTTGGGAAACCTACCCTGCTGAAAATCTCTAACAAACCATTTACCACCTTCTCTGCTTCAATGGAGGACAAAGCCACTGCCTCAGGGTATCATGTAGCATAATCCACTACCACTAGGATATACTTTTTCCCTGTGGAACTTGGGGTACTCAGAGGACCAACAATATCCATAGCTACCCTCTGAAATGGCTCCTCACTCACAGGCAAAGACATCAAAGGAGCTCTCACCTTGTCTCCTGCCTTGCCTACCTTTTGGCACTGCTCACAGGTCCTGCAGTACCCTGTTACATCTCTGGAAATTCCAGGCCAATAGAAGACCTCTTTGTATGTTTTATGCCCATATGACTTGCAAAGGGAATAACATGGGCTATGGCTAGAAGCGCCAGACAGTAGACTCTAGGCACTACCAACTGCTGTACTCTCTTACCTTCTAGCCCTCCCTCAGGGGTCCACTCTCTGCATAGTAATATTTTGTCCCAGTATACAGATTTCCCCTTTCCTTGCAAATCAGGTGCCTCCCTAGCTACCTTCCTCAGGCCTTGCAATGTAGGATCTGAGAGCTGAGCCTGTCTCAACTCTCTCCTTGTAACCCTTCCCAGCTCCCCTTCCATAGGAAGTCTGGCATCCTCTGACAGTGGTGCCTCACTATCAACCTGGGTACTACTACTCACCTCTACCTTTGCAGTCAATCTGTCCAAGGGAACATCAGTACCCAGAAGCAGTTGTGGCTCACCTTCAGTCTCACTGCTACAGAGTAGCTCCCTCCCTGAAGTAATCACATCAGCAGTCCTGGCCGTAAGTATGCAGTCTGTCTGGGTCTCCCCCCAGGCTACCAGACCCACATGCTTGTCTCCTAGCCTGACTGCGTGTAACCGCATAAGCATATGGTACTGCCTCATCCAAATCTTTCCCTATCAGGACATCTTCAGGATGGAAGTTCGGTGCCCCTGTTGTCCCAAGACAACCTGCTATTGGCATTTTGTCTTTCCCACTTACTGGCTCCCTCACCTTTTGTTCCCCACCTTGCCTCTGTGGACATCTGTATGCCACATGGCCCCACTGGTTGTATTCAAAACATTTAACCCTAGCTCCTGGACATGTCACTGGACTAGTGTCTTCCCCTGCTACTGGAAGATTCTATTGTGGCAGTCTGTGCTGCCTACCATGGGTTCCTTTAGACCCATGAGCAGTACTGGGGATCCCCTTCCTGTGTAGGGCTGCCCTGTTTGCCAGGTATAGATCTCCCTTCTTCCCCAACTCAACTGAAGTAGCACATTATCTATCAGCTAACCAGATCCTCATGTCCTCGGGCAAAGTGCTAAGGGCTTGTTCCCTCCCCAAAAGGTCTGCCAGCCCTTCAAAAGTGGTGACCTGACATCCACACACCCCACCTATGGAAATAAGTGCTCAATTCAGCAGCATATTCACACACACTTTTCTCTGCCTTGTGCCTATGATCACAAAACTTTTTCCTATATATTTCAGGTGTTAGCTTAAAAAATTCTAATAGACAATTTTTTACAGCAATAAAATCAAAACATGCAATATCAGACTTTTTAGATAATACATTTACAGCTTTACCATGGAGTAAGGGGGTCAGGAACGATATCCAGAGCCCTTGGTCAAATTCATACTGTTTACATACCCTCACAAACATATGAATGAATCTATCAAAATTATCCCCCTCTTTAAATTGTGGAAGAAATTTACTGACCTTTTGTGCTTCTGTGGTCCAGTTACTCCCTTCCCCATTACCTCCATGACTCTGGTGAAGAGTCAGCATCTCCTTCTCATGCTGCCTCTGCTTCTCTTTTTCTTTGGCTTCTAGACATAGCAGTTTCTCATTCTCCTCACTCTCTAGACACCTAAGTCTGTCAGCTGCTTCTAATTCCACATGCCTGGCCTCTATCTCAAGTCTCTTTAGCTCCAGCTGGATTTTTAAGTCTACTGCAGAAAGATTGAGCTGTCCATTCTCTGAGGGTATTATAGCTCCACTGCCAGTCTGATTGTCCTGCTGGTTGCTGTTTTCTGATGTAGCTGTAACCAAGGCTGCAATCAGGTCTGCCTTAGTCAGGTTTCCATGCACCAGTCCCCTAGCCTGGCACATATGTGCCAGCTGTCTCCTTGTCAGCTTTCCATACTCCTCTGCTGACATACTGTCTGCTCACCCTGACTAACTAAGCTAACAAAATAAATAAAACAATTGTGATCTGAACTGAGTACAGAAACACCGTCACAGCTCACTGTACACAAGCTACAGGATTCACACTACCCACATCACTACAAGCCAATTAGTATTTGCCACCTAGTTGATATGTGATGTGGATATCCTACCACTGCCAAACCATTAATATGTGATGCTCGTGCCCTGGCCCAGCAATCAAGGAGCCTCAATCCTTGCCACTAACACCAGAGAGGGTGTCAATATATGAGGAAAGGATAACAAATGCACACAATAAAGTGCAATTTCCCTTAAGAGCACACAGAGATCACAGTCAGTCTGGGGCTGGTCGCTCCCTTGCTCTCCAGGTCCCCAATAAGACTCCCCACTGGCACAGCTATAGGGTCCAGATCTCAGCTTAGTGGGCAATCTAAAACCTCTATCACCCTCTCTGTCCAACTAGTGCTTCGTGTCCCTGCCCAATTAGTTCACACACACACACACACACACACACACACACACACACACGCACGCACGCACACACACACACACACACACACACACACACACACACACACACACACACAAACTTTGAGATGAGTTTATACATCCACACAGACACTTCTGGGGAAGGCTGGCACAGTTTCTCCAGATGTGCCCCTTTCTCCCAGACTATATGGTAGTTCCACTTGCCACCACCTACTAATACTTATCAGCTACTCAAAGGCCCTTAAAAGGGTGTTCAATTATTACTGTGCAATATTATTATCCAATTGGTAGTTGTGACTAAACAGTCAAGGCTTATTTAGAGTGACCTGGACAGTAAACTCTATAAATATGCAATGTACTCTAGAGCTTAAATTATCTCTACACAAAACAGCCACAGTTGAAAGGTTTTAAAATATTTAATAATAAATAATTAAAAACCACAAGACAATACTTTCTACTACACAGTGCTAGTTGAGAGTTCAAAGATCACACAGAAATTCTTAAAATAATTCAGTAGCACAGTTCTGACATCACAGAAAAATGCTTAATCTAATCTTTCTAGTTCCTAGCTATTTCTAAAAGAAAACACAAGTCTAAGATAACTTACATATGAGCAAGACAGTGCTGTGAGTTGGATATTCAAGACAAAAATGCTTAATGCCTTCTGATTCTCTCTGTTTAAATTGCTATTGCAGTCCTGATTCCCATTACATCATTTTTTTACACTTTCCTGGTGTTCCCTGGCTGACAGAAACTGCATTTACATTCTTTTACACCTAGGCAGAAACCAGAGCAATAAAGGACATCCCACATGTAAATTCTGGTCATTAAGTTTAGCCTTAAAACAATAGACAGGAAGCCTTCATCTGGCCTGACTGAAGCCGAATTGTAAACATTGTCATGAAATAATTTCAATTTTAAAGGATAGACAAGAAATGCTTGACTTAGCTTTCTTTACAGCAGAGGGCAATGTTGCTACATTGTTTTGAGTTCAACATTTCACAGCACATTCTTTCATTTAAGAAAACAAGCCTGCAATTCAACATTCATATTTACAAATTACAGAATTATGTATAAAATCCTATCTGGCTAGGTTGGCAACCTTCACACAGGGAACAAAAGTGTGACTGGGGCAAAGTGTAAGCAGACT
Source organism: Protopterus annectens (assembly GCF_019279795.1). NCBI lineage: Eukaryota > Metazoa > Chordata > Ceratodontiformes > Protopteridae > Protopterus > Protopterus annectens. Next base: position 1,615,955,604 of record NC_056739.1, on the reverse strand, counting down.
TCTAAAGAAACATGGTGCAATAGTGGGAGATGAGATGGTAATGCTTAGCTCTTGATCTAAGGCAGGGTTCTGAAGTTTCAACATCTACAGTGTCCCACTGAGGTCTCATACTGTTTCTCAGAAAATCCCCGTTCATGGAAACCCTTTCATACTATTAAAATAATTAGAGTAATATTTACAATTTGTTCAGTATTTTGGGTCTTTTGACATTCACTTTCAGCCTGAATCTTTTGCAGAGAAGTTAGGAGGCATAGCAAGAAAACGATTTAAAGAAGAAAACTACAATGCAACTATATTGCTGTATTTAGGCATTTAAGTTTTTTTTTAATTTCATAAGGCTTCTCTTAGTGAATTATATTGAAATGATAAATGTAGATGGAAGCGATCCAAGGCGAGAGCAGACATGGAGAGAGATCTGTGCCTGAGAAAACCAAAGCACTGTTGTTTCTGTTTTCCATTGGGAATAAAAAGCAAGCCTGGAAAGGTGAAGCAGGGCCATATTTAAGGAACCAAAGACAGGGAAGGGGTGTGTATAGTGACATCACACTGTGGGTGGTACTACCTGTCAAAATTGAGAGTGGGACACTCCAGAAGCAGAAAAAGTGAATTTACACAAAATTAAACCGAAATATGCAGGCAAAGTACAATAGGTTAACTGTATAGAACCCAAGCTATTTATTATTGAAAATAAAAATAAAATTATTCTGAAAGCTGCATCTTTGACACTCTCCCTTTAATCTTTCTTGTATTGTATCTTTTTTCTTGCTCCACATCTTGTATAACATTTTCTACAATTTGTTGCTCCTCATTTTCATAATCTAACCAAACATGTCCTGTATTACCATACTTTTTACATCTCATTTCACATTTTTTTGCTTCCTGCCCTGTCTGTCCACATATACAGCATTGCCTTTTGTTACATTTACTAATCAAGGAATCATCATTTCCTCAAAAAACAAACAAACAAACAAACAAACAGGCTTTAGGCTGATCCCTCTATTTAACAAAACCTATGTTACATTCACATTTATAACACTTGGTATATGCTTCACACTGTTATTTTCCATTTTCAGTATAACCCCACATTCCCAACCTCCAGTCCACAGTCCTCTTTCATCATAAATCTTTGTAGTGTCTATCACATCTTTGCAGTCATTAAATGTATTTTTAAATCAGCAGCCTCTACTTCTGTTCTAAACTGTACTATTATCTTTTTATTCGTTTGTCTAAAAAATGCTTGAATAACATATTCTTTTCAAGGATAGACATTCTTTTTTAACTCATAATTTCCTAAGAAATTCACCATATACTGTCCATTTTCAAACAATAAGTCACAAAAAGTGTCTTTATTAATCAAAATAAACCCTCTTACCTCTTTTTTGCAGCACCACCCAATGGCGGAATCAATAATTCCCAGACTTCATGCCTGTCAAGTCCTTTGTCCTTTTTCTACTTATTCAAATGGTATACTCTTTCTTAACTTCTTTCTTTTCTTCTCCTTTTGCTTCTCCTTCTTTAAGAGTTTACACATAGGTCTTCTCTTCTGATTCACTTTTTCTTCCTTCTTCTATCTTCTCCATTATATCATGCCACGATGCTGCTGCTGCCCCATTTTCTGGCTTGCTCTGATCTATTAACTGCTCTAAATAATCATCCTGCAACCCCCCCACCAGACTGGAAAGTTGTAATAATGCATCCCTTTTGACTCTCTAACTCACTTTCAAGCAGCTTCTGCTGAAACACCTCTTCCGTATCAGCTAGCTATTTATCCAGCACATCACTCAGTCCACATTCTCCTTCTCCTGCGATACAGGCACTTTGACAATTTTTGCATCTGCCTCCACATTTGGTAGCAATTCTACCATTTCTGAACTGCTTAACAGCTACTTCAACAAGGTTTCTTTCTCCATTGCTCCTCTGGTTTCTCTGGGTTGCCTTCATTCCTGGAATAGAAACCGGAAGACAATAGCGTCATACACAATGCTTCCCCTATGGAAGAGTAGGGTATTTTTATTGATATATACATTACATATTATTTACATATTTACATTATTTACATGTATTTACAAATCTCCATTCATTTTAAACTTCAATTTTATCATTCCCCGCACTCTTTTATCCACAACCAAAACATTATTTTCTCCAAAATCTTTGTCAAAGTCCATTTTCCATTGTATTTAAATTCATTTAGTATCTTTATCTATATAGTCCATGAAACATAAAATATTACTCTGTCCATTTTCTTCACTTCTTCCTGTTTTCTTGCACCATAATAATCAAATTCTATTATGTCCACATGTATTTTCTCAAATTTTAACAAACTTTTTACTCTATTATGTTTACATACTTCTTTACACAAATTAACTCTTTCACATTTCAAAAACACATGCTTACTAGTCTCAAACTCTCCACATTTATTACATATTCTATCTTGCGTTTTTTTTTTTGTATATCATATTTGCCTTAACCCTTTCTAATAGACAATCTCCATAAAAATCATTGCATTGTTTAATCTTTTTGTAGTTATTATATCTCATTATGTTTTTTCTTATCTATTTCTAAATCTTTCCATGTATCAATGCAATAAAATGCTTTTATAATATTTAAGTACCATTCCTTTCTATTTTTCTCACATATATTCTTTTTTATTTTCAATAACACAGTTTTGTTTGGTAATCTTTCATTTCTTCATTCACAATGCTTTTACTTCTTTTTTTAATTTCAATTCCTTCCCAAAATTCGTTGTATTTATAATATAGTATCAGTTCTATCAAGCTGTTATTTTCCTTCATAATTCCTTTTAATGCTTTATATAAAATTAAGGATGGAAAATCAAGAAAACCACAGCAGAAAGACAATGAGTGGATTAAACAAGACACGACTTTAATAAAAAAATGATGAGCCATTTTGCAAAACCACTTTTGCTACTTCAGATCATACTCAACTGCATGTACTATTGGGTTTATTAAACCCAAGTCTCCTTGGTCTTCTTTCATATATAGACTCCCTGTCTTGACTGGATTCAGTCTAGAGCCCCATATAAAAGAAAATATAATCATTTGTTCCTTTTCATATTTAATAGGAATCATATAGATGTTAGCAACATAAGCATTTTTTCATGTTACCATTGTGTTCAACAAGTGTGCTATTTTTCCATATGAAACTCTATATGATTTCCAAAATAATAGTCATATCCTTTACTGCTTTGAGTATATTATCCCATTGTTGTTGTCTGTATTCATTCCTTCCAAATATTTTTCCTAATAATTTTTCATTTAACTCAATACCTATCATACATTCAAAACTAAATCCTTTACTTTTCCTCTTTATTTATATATTTTTAATTTATACTTAATTTTTTATCTACTTCATCCATCCATACTTTATTTTTAACAATTAATACAATATCATCCACATAATTATACATTATTGGCAATTGTACTTTCTTCATCATTTTGTATCCACCCCTACTTGACATTTTATTAATTTCCTTCACAACTAATGAGAAAATTACATTACTAGCTGGGCAGCCCTGCTTTGTTCCACATTCTATTTTTATTTCTTCCCCAAATCCAGCCATTTACATTTAGTTTCACATAGTTCCTTTCATAAACATATTTTATTGCTTGTAATATTTTTCTGCTTATATTATATGTCTGCAAAGTTCCCCATAATGATTTATATTGAATATTATCATAGGCTTTACTTATATCCCCATCATAACCTCTGCTTCTACATTTTTATTTATTTTATTTATATCATCAATTATTTCTCTTATTATCCAGAATAACTGTTGACTTCCTTTTCCTTTTCTTCCAAATACATTTTGGTCATACAGTCTATTCATTTTTTGTAGCCTTTTTGTTATTATTTGTTTGTCTTTCGGCTTTTTCCCGGTAAGGGGTCACCACAGCGGAACTCCAGTCCGCTAATGATTGGCAGTAGATTTTTTTTACGAAATGCCGAGGTGCCAGCTCGACACCCAACCTTCAGTGAAGGCACGCCCAGTAGCCTTTTTGTTATTCTCATAAAAAATATATAATCTTTATTATTCAATGTTATAGGTCTCCAATTTTTATCTCCTCTTTATTTCCTTTTTAAATATACATTTTATAACTCCTGTGCAGATCTTTTTCTCTTTAATTCCAGTTTCTAACCATTCATTCATAACTTCTATAAATCTATTTTTGCCACTCCTTCATTTCTTTATGCATACCATATTCAGTTTTGTCCAGTCCTGTTGCAGAATTCATGTTAATAGCTTTTAGAATTTCATTCAATTCTTTATCATAGTTATTTTTTGTTCTAAATACTCATTATCTTCATTATTTTAGTTTTCACCTTTATACATTTGTTCTGTTTTCTTCTCTTTTAACAAATAATTCCAATACATATTCTTTAATTACTTTGTATATTGCTTATTGCTGTCTTTTGCTTACTTTTCTTATTTTTTAATTCTCTTATTATGTTTTCTTCTTTATTTTACTCAAATATGGTGCTATCTCTTCTTTCTTTCTTGTAAACAATATTTTTGATTCTCTAACAAGTTGTTAATTTTAATTTCATTCATTTTTTATATTTCTCTTTCTTTTTCATAAAAGGAATTTTTTTCTCTAATAAGTCTCTGAATGTTTCTTGACTTAATATCTAATATCTCTCTTTTTATTTTCTTCTTTTCTTCCTTATACATTCAAAAATGTTTTTTTTTTATATTTTTCTTTAAAATTAAGCCACCAAACAGTCCAATTTTAATAAAACTCTCTCACATTCATATGATTTTCCATAATTCTATAAGTTTTTTTTTCTTCAAAATCTAATTCCTTTTCATTAATTCTATTTATTCCTTTGCCTATTCTTATATATTTTTCATTTCCCTGTACTTTAACCCATATAGCCACATGATATGAAAATTCAACATAATTCCTTTTTTAAAAATTTAAGCTAGCAGATATTAAAAAATAATCAATTTCTGTCCTAATTTAATTCCTTTTGTAGGTCCAATGGTTATTTTCCCATACACTTAACATTCCACTCCTCATAATTTCTTTAACCATTTTAACATCACAATTGCTCTTATTTTTTCTTAAATTGTAATTAAAATCACACACCACTATAATGTCCATAATTACAACATATTCAAGAATATTTCTAAGCATCATTTCTCTCTCTAGTTTGTTACATATGCATATAAAGCTATAATTCTATACACATAATCATTCTATCTCAAGCTTATTACTGTAATTCGTTCTAGTTCCACTATGATTCATCTAATATTTTAATGCTTTCTTGAAATAATATGCACATGCCCAACCATGTTCCTTTTCCCATGTTCAAAACTACTGCACCATTCCAAAGTTTTTCAGTTTGTGTTCTCTATTTCTCTGTTAATAATCTGACATATTCTAAAACAATAATATGTGCATCTACTGCAGCGCACCATTGTAATATAAATCTTTTCCTCTTAAGATTTTCAAATTGTTCACATTTAAAGCTAATACTTTCAGCTTTTACGAATAGTTAATAACATGTTTATCCCTTTCCTTTCTTATCTTCTCTAAGCGTTATATTTTTGAATTTTATTTTCCTTTCTTTAACTCTTTTCCCTATTGAATTATTTTTATTTCTTACTGTGCACCAGTCAGCTTCTTTCTCACTTGCCTCCTCTGTTTCTTTTTTCCTTGTTACTTTATTTAACTTCACGTTTAACCTCATTATCAGCCACATCTTTTTATACATTTTCTTGTAAAACACATTAATCTATCTCTTTCTCCTGTATAACTTCATTTTCATTTTCTTGTACATTAATTTCACATTCTAGCCATGAATGACCAGTATTGCCACATTTTTGCACTTTAAATCACATTTTTTGCATTATGACCTGTTTTAAGACATAAACAACATCTTTTTATTACATTCATTGATTAAATTATCATTTTTTTCCACAAAAATAATAAGTCTTTGGTTGACCATTGTATTTCACAAAACCCCTATTACAATGAATATTAATAACACTGGGTACATGCATAACATTATCATTTTCTATTTTCAGTATTACTGCACATTCCCATCCCCCAGTTCATAATCCTCTTTCATCATGTATTTTTCTATTGTCCATTATTTCTTTACATATAGTTAACAAATCTTATTTCAGTTATTTTGCTTCAACTTCATTTCCAAACTGGACATTATTCCTTTTTTGTTTGTATGTAAAATCTTACACCACAAATCTGACCATGGATAAATATTTTTCTTTTGTTCATATGTATGCAAACAATTTTCCATGGCCTGCCCAGTCTCAAATATCAAGTCACAAAAAAGTCACTTTATTAATTAAAATAAATGTTCTTACCTCTTTTGCTTTGACACCCAGAGGTGCTATGATAGAGTCCCAAATCTCATATCTGTCTACATTTTCTTCTTTTTTACTGTGCACACATAATGTATAGTTTTTTGTTTCTTTTATTTCTACTTTCTTCTTTGGTACTTCTCCAACAGTTTGTGCATAGGTTTATGTCTCTGGAACTTTTTCTGGCACAATCTCTTCTTCTCCTTTTTCTTCTTCTATTTTTCTACCATGATGTCGCTCTGTGAAATTGCTGCTCCACTTTTTAGCTCACTTTGGTTTACCATTTCATCCAAATAATCATCCTGCAACCCCCCCCCCGATTGGAGGGTTGTAATTATGCATTTTTCAGAGGTAACTGTCTCTCCTTCAAAGAATCTCCTCTGAGACTTTTCCTCTGAATCCATCTCTGTTTCAGCTATAATCTCCTTTTCCTTCACAATCTCATTTTTTCTCCAATGTCAGTGTTTTTTCTGTACCCACATAACAAGAAAAAAATTCTGGTAGCGATGCTATCATTTTGACTATGTTATCAGCAACTTTCATTCCAGTTTCAGCACAAGCTGAATCAGTCATTTTTTTCTCCCTGATTCCTCAAGCCACCTCTGTGCCTGGAACTTGTACAGGAAGTCTGTTGTGTCACACACAAATGCTTCCCCCTATTACCAAGAGTAGGGGTAGTCCTCCAATGCACTGGCCATATTCCCTTATTAGTGTAAATACCACCTTGAGTCTCCCCTGAAAAGAGACTACTAGCCTAGTGGAACTAACCTGGCCAACAAAGAATAAATAAATTAATAATTAAATAAATAATAATAAAAAAAATAAATACATTTCGAAAGCTATTAAAGGAATACTTTACAAGTAAATGTAGGTGCAACTGATTTAGGGATGCAGGATGATACCTACAGAACTAAAAGAGTCTCCACTCAGTATGCCGAACATTGTCTCAGGATTGTGCAACAATAATGCATAATAGTATTTAACCATTTCTTCTAAATTTCTCTGTGTAAATATTCATAATTCTGTTACTACTAAGGACAATTTGTAATTAAATGTGGAATGTGGGATACGTTTTATATCTATTTTAGGATCCTGTAAAGTGTTGATGCTGAATATAGCCTAACTGTTTATTATTAGAATATATGATTAATTTAAGACTGGCATTGTAAAATGTGCAGAGTCAGGGTGATCATGGATGATATGATATTTAAGTAGTTTAATGTAATTTTGTATATAGTTCATGAAGGCTGTTTGCTGATACAATTAGGAAGAAAGGGAGAGTAGTATTGCTGGTATTGAATTCATCCTCAAGTCCTGGTGAGTACCTTCACGTGGTAGACCCTGTTTTCACAAAATCTCATTAAGACAACACTGATTTATAGACTGTATTTTATATAGCATAGTTTAAAAAAATAAAACAGGACAGCTGGGTGCACAAATCCCAGAATACAAAAAGTGCCCAATCCTGGTATGTGCACTGGTGCCAGGTTTGGAAAAAATGACAGTGTAGAATCCTCAAAACTCACAAACATTCCTATAATGGAGTTAGACCAGGCTCAGGAGGAGGATGACCACCCCTGTTGTAGAAGGAAGTAGTCCACCAAAAACACAACTGATGATCCCAACAAAACCCATAAAGATGACAGCGTGGACTACTGAGGAAAAGGAAGAAATCATGTATTGTTACTATTATGCAAGAATCCCAGAATTTCCAGATAGAAGATATTCAAAAACATTGAGAGAAATTAGAGCAAAGAAAAAAATACTTGCACAAGAAAAACCGTGAAAAGCTTCAAATGCAAATTTGTGTTCATTAATACAACAAATCCTTAAAAACATTATATAGACTAAGAAACTTTGGGCCATTTGGAAAAAAAGAAGTGACAGAAAAAGTGCAAAAATATAAACAAAACCAAGGGATTTTTGAAAGGTTTATAAAAAAAAAAACATGAACATGGGAAAGAAAAAGAGATTTGATATGGTGCAATATTTACGCAAAAGAGAAAGCCAAACTAATCAATACAAAAGAGTTAGTTTGAAAGATACTGGAATAGAAATACAGGCAAAGGCACCCAGATATGGAAGATTTCACAATACAAAAATAAGATCACAAAGAGGAACATAGAACAAAGGATTAGTAAAGTAGAAGTTGAACAAATACAAGCTCAAATTATGGAATACCTATGAAGTAAAGGATTTAGTGTAAAAAGTCTAACACAGGTCACAGCATGATGGAACAATGAGTCCCCAAAGTAAGGAGAAAAAGGTAGCATGGAAGAATATCTGAAGAATATGGAATATGGACATGGGAAAGAAAAAGAGATTTAATATGGTACAATATTTATGCAAAGGAGAAAGCAACACTAATCAATACAAAAAAGTAGCACCAAAGATATTTGAAGAGAAATATAAGCAAAGGCATCTGGATGTGAAAAATTTCACAATACAAAACAAAAAATAAATAAATATGAAAACAAAGGGGGAAGTAGAAAAGAGGATTAGTAATGGAGAAGTTAAAGAAGTAGAAACTGAAGTTATGGCTTACCCGCAAAGTGAAGGATTTAGTGTAGAAAATCTAACTCTGGTAACGTCACAGCAGGATAGAACAATGACTGCACAGATTAAGGAGAAACAGGTGGAACATGAAGCATCTGATTACTTGTCACATGAAAATATTCTGGAGCCTTCAGTAGGATAACAGTACAAAAGTTCAATTGTACTTGCAGAACAAGGGAAGGAGCAGGAAACAGTGAGAACTCTGATGCATTCAATGCTGAGGAGTGATATGCCAGTGAGTTACCATATAACATAGGATGCAGCTGAAGAGAATATATCACAGAAAGAAGTTCTTGAACTTTCTGCAGAATGCCCACAGGAATTGGAAAACAAAGAATGTGACCTCAGTTTAGAAGAAAATGATCTAAGTGAAGAGCTGCTTGATTTAATACAGATGGATAGACATATTAAGATCAATGAAAGAAATATATTGCAGAAAGTCAATAACACCCAAAATGTTAGAAGTCCAATAAAACAAATGAACACAGTAATCAAGAGTATTAGCAGAAATTCATGTACTTTAAGAGATGTAAATATACTATATTACTGTACAGTTAAATTAATAACAGATAAAAACTTACCACAAAAACACAGAGCAATAAGGGAAAGGAAGGGAAGACATCAAATGCATTAAACAGAGAAAACTATAAAGCAATTAAGAAATGAAGAGTCACTGTTAGAAGAGTATAGAAGAGGGAACAGATCAACAAAAATACTTAGAAAGATAGCTGTGATAAAACAATGAACATTATTAGAACAGATCAGGATCTATTGTACATTATTGCAAATAATAAACTAAAGATATCAGCACAGGCAGAAAAACTTAGAAGATATACAGATAAATATAAAGGAAAAATACAAAATAGGCAATTCATTGATGACTCAAAAAGGTTTTATAGAGAACTGGGAAACAAAGCAAAAGGAATTGACACACCACCAAAAATAGAAAAATAGTCATATTTTGGAAAAATATCTATGAAGACCCTGTAGAACATAACAAAGATGCTGAATAGATAGAAGAAGTAAAAGAAACAGTAATAAGTTCAACTGTATATGATATGAAATGGGATGAAGTGACAGCCAGAAGAATTGAAATAAAATTAAGAAAAGCTCCTTAGTCAAAAATTCAGGGCCCAGATGCAGTACCTAACTTCTGGATAAAAGTATTAGCATCTTTACACGAAGATTTACCCACAAGTAAAAACTAGTTATATGCACATCCCGAACAGACACCAACCTGGTTAACAACAGGAAAAATGATACTCCTCCTTAAGAGTGAACCTACATGTGGTATGGATATCCCACTGCCAGCCAATATGTGATGTGGATTTCCCACCACTGCCAACCAATATGTGATGACCCTCCACCTCTGGGCCAGTAATCAAGGAGCCTCAATCCTCACCACTGACACCTGTGAAGGGCATTCACTGGGAGGATAACAGGTACACACACCATATTTCCAGATGCAGCTCTCTGCATCAAGTGCAATTTCCCTTAAGAGCACACAGAGACCACAGTCAGTTCAGGACTACTTTCTCTCTCTTTCTCCAGATCCCCAATAAGACTCACCAGCGGCACAACTATAGAGTTGAGTCCTTAGCCAGGGTACCAAGCCAAGTCCTCCAACACTCTCTCTGTTGAACCAGTGCTTCATGTCCCTGCCCAAGTAGCTGACACACATACTCTTGGAGATTTGTTGTATACACACACACACACACACACACACACACACACACACACACACACACACACACACACACACACACACACCTGGGAAAAGCTGGCACAGGTTTACTAGCTATGTCCCCTTCTGCCCAAACTAAAAAGTAGTTATCACTGCCACCAGAACCCCTCAACAGCTACCTTAAGGTCCTTAACAAAGGATGTCCAATTTTACTGTGTAATACTAATATTAATACAAATGGTAGTTTGCAAGAGCAAGGCTATCAGGAGTGGCCCACACAGTGTCACCAAATAAATACGCAAGTACTCTCAAAACTTAAATATCTCTACAAAGATCAGCACAATAAAAGATTTAAATATACGTAATAATAAATAATAAAAGTATAAGAAAATATTGAATATATATTCACAGTGACATCAGAGTTAAAAATCACAGGGAATACCTAAAATAACATTGAAGGACAGGCTCAGACAAATAAAGAAAAACAATATCTAAACTAAGCTTTACTATATTCCTGACTGTATCTAGAGAATCATTATTCAGTAATAACTTACTTAATAGAGCAAGGCAGATGATGTGGTAAATGGTTTATCTTGTTGTCAGGCCCACGACAGAAGACAGAATGCTCTGTCTCATTAAGAAACTTCTCAAAATAACATCTAAAATATTACTTCTGTGATAACTTGGAGAATTACATCACTTCTTGTCATCTGACCTCTAATTCCCATGCAAACCCCCACTGCTGGAAGCTGGCAGGATTTAGCACCTGCCTGTAAAAATACACGCACAAGAGCTGTTGCTCAGATCTGTGGCAGGTGCTGGATATCATAAAACAATTTCATACCTCCATGCTTCCAGAGTAGTAACTAGTTCACCTGAAAGTCAATACAGAAAGCTTCCTAGTACACACTTTGTGTCTCTGGCTGTATTGAAACCTGTGAGATAGCATCTTTATGGCCTAGCCTATAAAGTGATATCATTTTAGATATTTTTCTAAAGTTTGCTGGACTGAGATTAACCCTCCAGTTTCCTCTGTTAAAACATATACATTTAAACAGTTACAATAGTGCATATACATTTCTGCTCTCTACAGTAATGCACACAGTGGATATATTTCAAACACAATCACTTTACAAATACCCTTTCAACACAAATGTCTGTACAAATCAGTTTGATATACACATGACATACAGTTCTAATACATTTGTAACACCAGCATCTTGTATGACATACAGTTCTAATGCATTTATAATACAAGCACCTTGTATAGATCAATTTGATATTCACAATTAGCTGTTCTGGCAGTACCTCTTTTTGTTACACCTCTCCCCTCAGTTCGAAGACTCAAGCTAGTTTATCACGTGCCCCTTGATAAATGTTGCTTGAGAGTAATGAGCCTATTTGGGAATATATTACCCCACCCCCTTTCTTGATATCCCAGCTGCATTGGCATTGCTAACCCTACTGAGGTGCTGCACTGTTGTATCATATGCCTGCAACCCTAGGCTCCACCTTAGTAGCTTGGAATTTTGCTGGCTGGCTGGATGTAGTCATGTTAAGGGATTGTGTTCTGTAACTACAGTAAATTACTTCCATACAGATAAGGCTGAAGTTTCTGCAGTGCCCATGCTATTGCAAGACATTCCTTTTCTACAGCTGCATAGCATTCCTTCCTGGGTTTGAACCTATGGCTGAGATATACCACTGGTACTCTTCTCCCTCTGAGGAAACCTGGCTGAGTACAGCCCCCGCCCCATGGTTTGAAGCATCCACCTGCACAATAAATTCTTTGCTTTAATCTGGACTAGCTAACACAGAGGGTTCTCCCAAATCTCCTTTGGGCTTCTGGAATGCCTGCTCAGATGTTGGGATTCACACTACCTTATCTGGCCTGTTTTTCCTTGTCATGTCTGTGAGGGGAGCAGCTGTGGTACTATAATTGGGGACAAACTTTCCATAGTACCCCATTGTCCCTAAGAATGCCCTCACCTACTTTTTGGTAACAGGGGTAGGACATGCCTGAATGGCTTCCACTTTGGCAAGTTCTGGCCTGATCTTATTACTCCCCAATCTATTTCCCAGGTAGATGACCTCTGCCATACCCACCTGACACTTACTGGGCTTAATGGTCAACCCTGCCCTATGTAGTCTGCCCAGCTCCTCCCTGACATGTTGAAGATGCTCTTGCCAGGAATAGCTGCAGATAGCAATATCATCCCGGTAAGCAAGGCGAAATCTCCTGCTCCTGCTAGGATATGATCTACCAGCCTCTGGAAAGTCACTGGAGCATTTTTCATCTCAAAGGATTCTTTGTGAACTCATACAAGCCAAAAGGAGTCACAAAGGCTGACCTCCCTCTGGTGTTGGGAGACAAGGGCACCTGCTAGTAGCCCTTGGTAAGATCAGTATTGGTCAGTTACTTAGCCCCACTCAGCTGCTCTAGAACTTCATCTGTTCTAGGCATGGGGTAAGCATCTGACTCTGTGTGACTATTTAGTTTCCTGTAGTCCACATAGAACCCGGTGCTGCCATCCTTCTTTGGTACCAGCACCACTGGGGAGGCCGAGGGACTGCTGGACTCCTGGATTTCCCCCAGTTCAAACATTTCCTGTATATCCTCTATCAAAGTCTGTTTGACTCTCTCAGACACCCTATAAGGGGCCTGCTTAATAGGCCTTTGGGGTCTTGTATGTACATGGTGCTGCACCAGGTGGGTACACCCTGGTTTCCCAGTGAACATGACCCCCAACATCCTGTAATACTGCTCAGATTTCTCAAACCTAGGTAGGGAATAACTGTTGGGGCATTGCTATCCCTTCCACTGAGGTATCAGTCCAAGCCTCACTTATGCAATCAGTCACCAGATCCCCCTCAGACTCCTGCCAACCAGTGCAAATCCTCAGAACAAGAACCTCTCTATCATGACAAGGTTTCATCATGTTAACATGGTACAGTTTGTGCCTCCTGCCTTGCAGTTCTACCATGTAGTTAAGATCACTGTCCATCCTTGACAATTTGAAGGGTCCCTCCCAAGCTGCCTGCATCTTATTTTGTCTGACAGGAATGAGAACCATAAGCTGCTGCACCACAGCATACTCTCTGACTCAAGCATTACTGTCATACCAGACTTTTTCTGCTGTTGGGCTCCTGCCAATCCCATGAGTTCCCTGAACCTTGTTCTGAGGTTTAGTACATATGCCACAACAGACTCCTTGTGGGATTCACACTCACCCTCCCACTCACCGCTAATCAAATCTAGAGGTCCCCTTACCCTATGCTTATACAGCAACTCAAAAGGAGAGATTCTTGAGACACCTCTCTATGAGCAAACAACAGATGGTGCAAGTATTTGTCCCACTCCCTCTTAAACTGTTCTGCAAATGTCAGTTGCATGGCTTTTAGTGTAGAGTTTAATCTCTACACCAGACCATTATTATGGGAGTGATAGGGGATGGTCCTTAGGTACTTCACCCCACAGTGCTCCCACAGACAAGCCAGCAGGTCTGACATGAAACTGGCACCCCTGTCGGTCAGTATTTCTTTTGGGAAACGTACCCTGCTGAAAAGCTCTAACAAAGCATTTACCACATTTTCTGCCTCAATGGAGGGCATGGCTACTGCTTTATGGTATTTGGTATAATAATCTACTACCACTAGGACATACTTATTGCCTGTAGAACTTAGGGTACTGAGAGGCCCCACATATCTATAGCTATCCTCTGAAACAGCTCCTCAATCACAGGCAAAGGCATCAAAGGAGCTTTGACCTTGTCTCCTGCCTTGCCTAATTTTTGGCACTGCTCACAAGTCCTGCAGTACCTTGTTATATCCCTTGCAATCCCAGGCCAATAAAGGTTCTACATAATATGTCTCTTGATACACTTTATACCCATATGGCCTGCAAATGGAATGTCATGTGCTATGGCTAGATGTGTCAGATGGTAGGCTCTGGGCACTACCAACTGCTGTATTCTCTCTAACTCTAGCCATCCCTCAGGGGTCCAGTCTCTATACAGTAACCCTTTGGTCCAGTATAAGGAATCCCCCTTTCCTTGAGAATCAGATGCCTCCCTATCTACCTCCCTCAAGCCTTGTAATGTAGGGTCTGAGAGATGAGTCTGTCTCAACTCTGTTTTTGTAACCCTTCCCAGCTCCCCTTCCACAGAAAGTCTGGTATCCTCTGACAACAGTGCCTCACTGTTAGTCTGAGTACTACTTCTCACCTCTGCCCTTGCAGTCATTCTGTCCAAGGGAACATCAGTACCCACAAGCAGCTGTGGCTTACCTTCACTCTCACTGCTACAGGGTAGCACCCTCTCTGAAGTAGTCACCTCACCAGTCATGGCTTCAAGTGTGTAGTCTGTCTGAGTCCCCCCCCAGGCTACTAGACCCATGTGCTTGTCTCCATGCCTTACTGCATATAACTGCATGCACACAAGGTACTGCATTATCAAAATCATTCCCTATCAAGACATCTGCATGGATATCTTCAAACACACCTACTTCCTTGCTTCCTTTTCCACCCTCCCAGGCAAGGTGAACCCTAGCCAAAGGTATTTGGAATGGACTCTCTCCTAAATCTCTTAATGCAGTAGACTGCCCAAGGAAGTAGTGCTCCTCTTTAACCATTGCTGGCTTCACAATGGTTAGGTCAGAGGCTGTGTCTCTCTTAGCAGTGGCCTGTTTCCCATCTACTAAGATAGAATATAACCTCTTTTGGTAGTTTGGTACCCTTGTTGTCTCCAGACAACTTACCACTGGCATTCTGTTATTCCCACTTGCTGGCTCCAATACCTTTTGTTCCCCACCTTGCCTCTATGGAGATCTTTATGCTACATGACTCCACTGGTTACATTAAAACATTTAACCCTTGATCATGGCTGTGTACCTGAACTAATGGCTTCCCCTGTTACTTGCAGACTGTGTTGGGGTGGTTGAGGCTTCCCACCATGGATTCCCTTATACCTATGTACAGCACTTTGTATCCTTTTCCTGTGCAGAGATGCCCTGCTTGTTAGGTATTGGTCTAATTTTCCCCAACTCATTTCCGGTGTTGCATTCCCTATCTGTCAACCAGATTCTCATGTCCTCATGCAAAGTGCTAAGGGCTTGTTCCCTCACCAAAAGGTCTGGCACCCCTGTGACGGCCCACCACTGGACCAGTAATCAAAAAAACTCAATCCTCACCACTGGCAACAGTGAGGGATGTACACTGAGAGGACAACAGGTACAAACACAGTATTTCCAGGAGCAGCTCGCTGCATCAAGTGCAATTCCTCTTAAGTGCACACATAGACCACAGTCATTTTGGGCCTGGTTTCTTCCTCTTTCTCCAAATCCCCAGTAAGACTCCCACCTGGCATAGCTTTAGAGTTGAGATCTCCACTGAATGACCAAGCCAAGGCCTACCAGCACCCTCTCTGTCCAACCAGTGCTTTGTGTCCCTGCCCAAGTAGTTGACATGCACACCCTGTGAGGTTTGATTTACACACACACACAGACCTGGGAGAGGCTGGCACAGGTTTACTAGCTATGCCCCCTTCTGCTCAGACTATAAGATAGTTACCACTGCCACCAGTCAACTCCTTATCAGCTACTTTAAAGCCCTTAACAAAAGGTGTCCAATCTTACTGTGTAATATTAATATTAATACAAATGGTAGTTTGACCATGAGCAAGGCTATCAGGAATGGCCCACACAGTGTCACCAAATAAATATGCAAGTACTCTCAAAACATATATATCTCTACGGAGATCAGCCACAATGAAAGGTTTAAATATATTTAATAACAAGTAATAAAAGAACAAGATGATACTAAATATATATTCATGGAGACATCAGAGTTCAAAACTGCAGGAAACATTTAAAACAACATTTAAGAACAGTTTAAGATAAATAAAAAAAAAATACCTAAACTAAGCTTCACTATATTCCTGACTATCTAAGAGAGTTACTGTACTCTAGAAACTTTCTCACAGAGTAAGACAAATGTTATGGTGAATGGTTCTTGTCAGGTTCAAGACAGAATATAGAATGATCTGTCTCACAAAGAGACTCCTCAAATTAATATCTCAAATATTACTGCTGGAATAGCTTGCAGAATGACATCATTTCTTGTCATCTGACTCTATCGCTGGTGAACCCCGCCACTACTGGAAGCTTGGCATTATTTAACATCTACCTGTGAAAATACATAGACCTCAGATCTTTAGCAGATAATGGAAATCATAAAACAATTTCATTCCTTCATACTTTCAGAAGTAGTAATTAGTTCACTCCGAAGGCAATACAGAAAGCTTCTCAGCACAGACCCTGGGTCTCTAGCTCAACTGAAAGATAACATCTTTTATTGCATAGCCATAAAGTAATTTAATTTCAGCAATTTTTGTGAACCTAACCTCCTGTATTCCAGTTTCCCTGTTAAAGCATATAGATTTAAACAGTTACAATAGTACATGAGCATTTCTGTTCTGTTCCAGTAGGGCACACTGTGGTTACATTTCAAACAGCACTTTGTAAAGACCTTTTCAACACACACTTCTGTACTAGCAGTTTGATATACATATGACCTACAGTTCTAATACATTTATAACACAAGCATCTTATATAAATCATTTTGATATTCACAAATGACATATCATTATTTACAGAATTCCAGACAGCTGTGCTGGCAGTATCCCCTTTTGTCACAAGCCTTTCAAAAGTGGTGACCTGACACTCACTCACCCACCTATGAAAATAAGTGCTTAACTCAGCAGTATAATCACACACACTTTCATCTGCCTTGCATCTATGCTCACAAATTTTTTTTTCTGTAAGTTTCAGGTGTTAACTTAAAGCATTCCAATAAACAATTTTAACTGCATTATAATTTAAGCAATCAGTATCAGACAATTTAAAAACAACAGTTACCGTTTTACCATGGAGTAAGAGGGTGAGGAACTGTACCCAGAGCCCTTTGTCAACATTATAGTGGTTGCATACCATACTCTTTTAAACATATGAATAAAAATATCAAAGTTATCTCCTTCTTGGTACTGAAGATAACATTTACTGACATTTATTGCTTCTGGATTATGGTTACTCCCTTCCCCTGTCACCTCCATGACCCTGGTTAAGAGACAGCATTTCCTTTTCATGTTGCCTCTGCTTCTCATTTTCTTCAGCTTCCAAACATCTCAGCCTCTGTGCTGATTCTAATTCCATCTGTTTC
Organism: Protopterus annectens; assembly: GCF_019279795.1. Taxonomy (NCBI): domain Eukaryota; kingdom Metazoa; phylum Chordata; order Ceratodontiformes; family Protopteridae; genus Protopterus; species Protopterus annectens. The sequence continues at coordinate 1,615,937,805 of NC_056739.1, read as the reverse complement.
TCCTTTTCTTCAGCCTCCAAATGCTGCAGTCTCTATGCTGATGCTAGTTCCACCCATTTGGCCTCCTGTTCAAGTCTCTTTAACTCAAGATAAATATTTAACTCTTCTAGAGAAAAGTTGAACTGTCCATTTTCTGAGAGTTGTACATCCCCATGGCCAGTCTGGTTGTCTTCCTGGCTGCTGGCCTGTGATGCAGCATGACTAAGGCTGCAATCATTTTCCCTTTAGTCGGGTTGGCATGAACCAGTTCTTTGTATGGGCACATCACAGCCAACTGGCTCTTAGTCAGCTTGCTATAATCCTCAGCTGATATCCTTGCCTATTTTCCCTGACTAATTAAGCAAACAAAAAGTAAATGCAACTATTGTGATATGAAACTCTGAATGTCTACTGTGTGGCTGCTTGAGAGTGCAAACATATTCTTTAGTGACCACTGTTTACAGGCTATAGGAGTTCAATCTCCACACCACTGAATTCCAATATGTGATGCAGTGATCCCACCACTACCAACCACTATGTGATTTGGATATCCCACCACTGTCAACCAATATGTGATGGCCCTTCACCTCTGGGCCAGTAATCAAGGAGCCTCAATCCTTACCACTGGCACCTGTGGGGAAAGTTCACTGGGAGGATAACAGGTACACACACAGTATTTCCAGATGCAGATCTCTGCATCAAGTGCAGTTTCCCTTAAGAGCACACAGAGACCACAGTCAGTACATGGATGTTTTTCCCTCTTTCTCCAGATCACCAGTAAGACTCCCCACTGACACAGCTATAGAGTTGAGTCCTTAGCCAGGGTTCCAAGACAAGTCCTCCAACACTCTCTCCCTGTTCAGCTAGTGCTTCATGTCCCCGCCCAAGTAGCTGACACACACACTCTTTGAGATTTATTTTACACACACACACACACACACACACACACACACACACACACACACACACACACACACACACACACGCACAAACCTGGGAAAGGCTGGCACAAGTTTAGTAGCTATGCCCCCTTCTGCTCAGACTATAAGGTAGTTATCACTGCCACCAGAACCCCTCAACAGCTACCTTAAGGCCCTAAACAAAGGGTGTCCAATTTTACTGTGTAATATTAATATTAATACAAATGGTAGCTTGACCAAGAGCAAGGCTATTAGGAATGGCCTACAAAGTATCACCAAATAAATGTGCAAGTACTCTCAAAACTTAAATATCTCTATAAAGATCAGCCATAATGAAAGGTTTAAATATATTTAATCATAAATAATAAAAGTACATGAAAATACTGAATATATATTCACAGTGACATCAGAGCTCAAAACCACAGGGAATACTTAAAATAGCATTGAAGGACAGGCTCAGGCAAATAAAGAAAAACAATATCTAAACTAAGTTTCAATATATTCCTGACTGTATCTAAGAGAATCACTATTCCCTAGTAACTTACTTAATAGAACAAGGCAGATGATGTGGTGAATGGTTCTTCTTGTTGTCAGGCCCAAGACAGAATACAGAATGCTCTATCTCACTATTGACTATTCAAAATAATATCTAAAATATTACTTCTGAGATAACTTGCAGAATGGCATCACTTCTGGTCATATGACCTCTAGTTTCCATGCAAAACCTCCATTGCTGGAAGCTGGCAGGATTTAGCACCTGCCTACAAAAATACAGGCACAAGGGCTTTTGCTCAGATCTGTGGCAGGTGCTGGAAGTCATAAAACAATTTCATACCTCCATGCTTCCAGAGTAGTAATTAGTTCACCCTAAAGATAATACAGAAAGCCTCCTAGTACAGACTTAGTGTCTCTGGCTGCATTGAAACCTGTGAGAAAGCATCTTTATGGCCTAGCCTATAGGTTCATAGGTTCATAGGTTCATACTAGGCTATCTGCCCTAGGGCATTTATAAGCCTCGCCAGAGTGTGTTTGGCTTTTGCCACCCATTTTAAATTAATTTTGCTATGCCCTTTTTCGAGGTTAGTATACTGTGCCTCTGTCTAACAGTGACACAGAAGTGATACCCGGGGTAAACCTATGATCTCCCATCCACTCATCAAGATTCCTCTTGAAGAGAGTCAATGAGGGACTCTGCCTAACCTGGACTAGGATTTTATTCCAGAGTGAAGGGAGCCTCTGGGTTATGAATCTGTCCCTCCAGCATGTCCTATTTATTTCAGCGCTGAGGTTCAAATCTCTCGAGCACATAGCTCAATGGGATTTGGATTTTCTGAGGTGCAGCATGTCCATTAATTCCGGGTTGGACATGGCTTTATATGTCAGGCACAGATCACCTCTGAGCAGGTGGTATGCGACTGAGTAGAGCTGGAGTTTCTTTAACCGGGCAGCATATGGCATCTGTTTGAGCCCTTTGATCCTCTTGGTGAGGTACTTTTGGGGTCTTTCCAGTTGCTGCAGGTGTCTGGTAAGGTACATCCCAAAAGGGGCATTGTACTCAATTATGGGCCTGATGAGGGATAAGTAAAGAGGCATGATGACCTCCCCTGATCTAGATGTGAATCCCTTCATGATTAGGTGGGCTATATAAAATGGTTTTCTAACCACTTTGGCCACGTGGTTGTCAAATGAGAGATTGCTATCAACTTGGGTCCCCAGGTCCCTAATTACTTCTTCTGTACTTAATGGATTACCACCTACGTGATAATTTGTGGGCACTTTGTTTTTGCCAAAGGGGATGACTATACACTTTTTGATGTTTAGCTTGAGGCCATGGCTCTGGCACCAGTTGTCTGTTTCTATGAGGCCCTTTTGGAGGATGCTTGTGTCGGCTGGAGAGTCAATTATAGCGCCCAGTTTGCAGTCATCTGCGAACTTGGTCAGCCACAGTCCTTCCATGTTGGCCTGTACCTCCGAGAAGTATATACCGAACAAGAAAGGTCCCAGGACTGAGCCTTGTGGGACACCACTTGTAACTGGTTTGGAGTCTGACATGGCTCCAGCAATTCTAACCATGTGGGTTCTGTCCTTGAGCCAGTTTGCAACCCATCTAGTAATATAAAGGTTTATATTTAAGCTGGTGAGCTTATCTATAATGCCCGAGTGGGGTATTATATCGAAGGCTTTTGCGAGGTGCAAGTAGGCTGTGTGGACCACCTTCCCCTCGTCAATGGCCTTGGTGACTGTTTCAAAAAAATCAACCAGGTTTAAGAGGCAGGATCTGCCCTTAACAAAGCCGAACTGGGTAGGATCCAGTGTCTGTAGGTCCCCAATATCTTTATTTATGAGGTCCATGATGATCCTTTCCATAGCTTTGCAGACCACGCTAGTCAGGCTTATGGAGCGATAGTTTCGAGGATCCGTTGAGGCACCACCTTTGTGGAGAGGGACCACTGTTGCTGTACGCCACTCTTTGGGTACATATCCTGTAGTAAGGCAGAGATTGAACAATAGTTTTATGTTTGGGTTTAGCTCTTCTTGGAGTTCATGTAGGATGCAGCCTGGGACACCATCTGGTCCCATTGATGCTGTGTTTTTTGCTTTGGAGAGGGTGGCTCTTACCTGATCATCTGAGATGTCAGGGGGGCAGCACTCTGCTGGGATAGATATTTGCCCTTTTGGTGGGGAGGGGGGGGGAGAAGTTTGCGCTGAACCTGTCAGCTAGGATGTTGGCAATGTCTGTGGGTTTGGTGTATTTTTTGTCATTTTGGACTAATTCTGAGCATATCTGGGAATTAGTATCCAAAAACACAGTAGTCACGAACAAACAGCTTTAATGAAGCTTTCGGGTCTACACCCTTCATCAGCACGTAAAATCAACTTATACAAACCACATTTAAATAGAGGAACATTTGAAAATCACATGAACAAGCCAGCCATTCAGATAAAGACCCAAATTAATTATGCAAATTATTTAAAAGCACATCATACCTAAATTTCTTAAATACTCTATTGTACTTATAAAATACATATATAAAAAATATATACATATACTTAAATCATCCATATTAAAATAAAATATAAGGAACATTAGAATAAATGATAAGACCAAACAATTCTCATAAATTCTCCCTTTGTCGCTTAACTAACACTGGTTTTATACTTACTGACCCATTTAGGCCCGGAGGTTTATCAGCCTGTAAAAACCTGATTTTATGTGCTGATGAAGGGTGTAGACCCGAAAGCTTCATTAAAGCTGTTTGTTCGTGACTACTGTGTTTTTGGATACTACTTGACATTTTCTGATCTAGTGTATTTTCATATCTGGGAATTCCCACCCAGGTTCCTAACATAACTAAAGAAAGCCTTGTGATTATCCTTAGTGTCCTGTGCAATTTTTCTCTCGAAGCTGGCCTTAGACGATTTTATGAGTGCCCGTAGTTTTTTGCTAATACTGATCAGAGATGCCTTCCCTTTTTGGGATTTTGCTCTGTCATGTAGTAGCTTCCTCCTTCTATTGTATAGTTTGTTTATGGCTGGGGTCCACCAGACAGGACGTCTGCCTTTGGAGGATTGGGTCTTGGTTTTATTTGGTATTGTGTGATCCATGCATTCCTGAAGGTGTTCATAGAATGCGTTTATAAAGGATTCTGCAGTCTGGGCCGTATTTTCCACAGGCCCAGGGGTTTTGAAGGATTCCACCTTGGTTTTGAGGAGTGTGAAATTTGCTTTAGAGAAGTTTTTCACTGTGGTTTTCAGGGCAGGGGGTGGAGTTGGGATGTGAATATCCAGTGAGATTAGTTTATGATCTGATCTTACCAGTGAGGGATACACTTCTGGTCTGGAGCATAGAGTCCCCATGTTGGTGATGATCAGGTCCAGTATATTTTCCCCTCTTGTGGGAGTGGTAACAAGTTGTTCCATAGCATTTGAGTTTATAAATTCTAGGACCCTTTGGGCTAGGGTGTTGGAGCTAGATTAATGCTCCCAGTCTATGTTTGGGTAGTTGAAGTCGCCCAATATAATGGTGTTTGGAGAGACCTTCATATTTTCCAGTGTTCTCAGGAAGGCCGAGTGGGGTTCTTGGGTTTGGGAGGGTGGTCTGTAGCAGGCTATAAACTGGAAGGCAGTTTTACCCACTGTTAGTTGCACATGGATAGTCTCTGATGCTTCGTGCTGTGCCACCAACCTGGAGGTGTGGGTATCTTTGACAAATATTGATACTCCCCCTCCTTTTGTGGTTCGGTCCAAGTTTTGGGGCCGAAAAAGCATGGTATGAGGTATAACCTGGTAATGCTGGGGTGCTCTCGGGAGCCTTGAACCAGGTTTCTGTTACTGCACAGATATCAATGTTCTCCATGCTAAGGAGAGTTTCGAGTGCATGCATCTTGAGGTTTAGACTTCTGGCGTTGAGTAGCGTTACTCTTAGTTTCTTATCCCTTGTGATACCTATGGAGGTGGGTTTGTCTTTTGAACCTTGCCTAAAAAAGGCACTATGGGGGTAGCAAGAGCCTTTGCCAATGTCCAAAAGCCCAGGGGTGACAGGTGCAAGCCATCCCTAGCAAAGCATCATGGCTTGTCGAGCATGTCATCCCAGGCTGACAGGCATTGGATCCCCTTTGAATGACACCAATACTTAAGCCAATTGTTGAAATTGATCATCTTGTCTTCATATTGTGGCATCATTCTTGGTGAGGGCAAGATGCTACTCAAGGTCAGGGTCATACCGGCCTGGGCTACATGCTCAGAGAGCTCCTCTATGTCTCTTTTCATGTAGTCCAGGGAGGTACGTCTCAGGTCATTCACACCAGCATGGACAATGACTGAGTCATATTTGTACTTGCCTTGGAGTGACCTGAGTGCTTGTGTTATGTGGCAGATCCTAGCGCCCAACAGGCAACTCACCGTGACCTTTTCCTTGTTCAGCCTGGTGAGCGGGAAGTCAGTGTGTCTGACGATAGAGTCACCTATTACAAGTGAATCACGTGTGTTGTTTAGCCTTAAGGGCTGTGACTGTTCGGCACACTGGCTTTGTGAGCTATGTGTTGCACGTGTTTTGTTTTGGGGTAGCGGTTGCCTTGGGTGTCTGCTTTGGAGGTCTCTGCTGCTTAGGCAGATTTTGATTTAGAGCCTCCGAGTATGTTTTTGTGTGTTTATGTGTTTGGTTTGCTGTCGTGGTAGGTCTATGTGAGACTGGAATTGTAGTGAGTGTGGTTTTCTTCTCCTCCTGACTGGTTTTGCCAGTACTGAGTTGAGAGAGCTTAGCTTCCAGTATGACTATATGGTTGCATCTCTCACATGTGTTGGAATTTGTTGGGAGGAGGAGAGGGTTGTCTGTGTACATGAGGCAGTTGTAACATTGCCTCAAGATTCCCAGATTCACCAGCTGGACCGGAGAGGAGATTGACAACTGACCTTTGGACATGCTAGAATAGTATTGGGAATTCCTTTATAATTGAAAAAAAAAGGGCCAATGGGGAACGAGGTACTCAAGGGGAGTTTGTGAGGGTGTAGTGCTTTTAATATTTTAGTGCTGACTTATATAATTGCTTTAGTGAGCAAGTGCCAGGTAACTTAAATGCAATCTGTTACAGATAACTTAAATGCAAAAACGACAAACAGTAACTTTCTTTCAAGTGAAACAAGGAAATAAGTACAGTAAGCAATGCAGATATCACTAGGGATCCACAGAAGCACTGAAAAGCAGCGTTTTAGGTGGAGTTAGCGTTTCAGGGAAATAACAAGCAAACAAACAACAAGCATACAAATAAAGCTAGATTCAGTAGGCCTGGATCTAGTCTATGCTACAGCAAACAAGGTGTACCAATTTCAGTAAGAAACAGTTCAAATATGCAGGCACTATAAGCCTTTAACCAGAAATTCCCAGCTCAGAAGGGCAGAGTCCAGCCTCTCCTCCCACAAGAGTGCAGACCACGAACCTTCTTAATGTAAAATAACTGGCCTGAAGCCCAAGTGCTTAAACCAGAACTAATACACTTTTAGAATAACAGACACTGAGCCCTCAATCAGCAGTTCACAACTTAGAAGGATGTAAGCTACTTGTCCTGCCACCACAGTGCAGGCCACAAACCTTTCTAATGTAAAACAACTGGTCTGAAGCCCAAGTGCTTAATCCAAAAGACTTAGAATGATAGCTACACTTTAATCAAGTTACTACCAAGCAGTAATAAATACAATTGAATACTTTAAAGAATGCTTGGATTAGTGCTCAAGTTATACAAACAAAGCTAGATTCAGCAGGCCTGGATCTAGTCTATGCTACAGCAAACAAGGTGTACCAATTTCAGTAAGAAGCAGGTTACATATGCAGGCACTATAAGCCTTTAACCAGAAATTCCCAGCTAGAAGGGCAGAGTCCAGCCTCTCCTCCCACAAGAGTGCAGACCACAAACCCTTTTAATGTAAAATAACTGGCCTGAAGCCCAAGTGCTTAAACCAGAATTAATACACTTTAGAATAACAGACACTGAGCCCTCAATCAGCAGTTCCCAACTTAGAAGTATGTAAGCTACCTGTTCTGCCACTACAGTGCAGACCACAAACCTTCTTAATGTAAAACAACTGGCCTGAAGCCCAAGTCCTTAAACCAGAATTAATACACTTTTAGAATAACAGACACTGAGCCCTCAATCAGCAGTTCCCAACTTAGAAGGATGTAAGCTACCTGTCCTGCCACCACAGTGCAGGCCACAAACCTTCCTAATGTAAAACAACTGGTCTGAAGCCCAAGTGCTTAATCCAAAAGACTTAGAATGATAGTGACACTTTAATCAAGTTACTACCAAGCAGTAATAAATACAATTGAATACTTTAAAGAATGCCTGAATTAGTGCTCAAGTTATACAAACAAAACTAGATTCAGCAGGCCAGGATCTAATCAATGCTACAGCAAACAAGGTGTACCAATTTCAGTAAGAAGCAGGTTAGATATGCAGGCACTATAAGCCTTTAACCAGAAATTCCCAGCTAGAAGGGCAGAATCCAGCCTCTCTTCCCACAAGAGTGCAGACCAGGAACCCTTTTAATGTAAAATAACTGGCCTGAAGCCCAAGTGCTTAAAACAGAATTAATACACTTTTAGAATAATAGACACTGAGCCCTCAATCAGCAGTTCCCAACTTAGAAGGATGTAAGCTACTTGTCCTGCCACCACAGTGCAGACCACAAACCTTGCTAATGTAAAACAACTGGTCTGAAGCCCAAGTGCTTAAACTAAAAGGCTTAGAATGAGTTACACCAAGCAGTAATAAATACAATTGAGTACTTTTAAGATGATGCAAAAGCAAAATAAAGTAGGAAGAAACACAAATACAATAAAAGCAGATCATTTTTTTTTGAGTGAGCAAATGAGATGGGCCCAGGAGTTACAGGACAGAAACAAGTGCAAATGCAGGCCTTCAAATCAGAAAGTTCAGAGAGATGGAAGACAGCCCAAATGGCCATTAACTACAAATTCTGGGCCAGAACCACTCCTTATGTGATAGACAGGTTACCTAGTGCTTACCATTCCCACTGATAAGCTAGAAGGCTTCCCTCCAACACAGAAAGGCTTGGGGGTTCAGAAGCTTACAAATAGTCCTGGATACAGCAAATCTGTATCTGGAACACTAATTACAGGAAAGGTAGGAAACAGGCTTACAATTTATTTATTTTTTTTTCAGAAAAGTAGCAAAAACAGTAGTAAAAGCAATTCACATGCAGTGCAAGCTGGCACACTTAAGTATGTAGCAATATTAGTCCACACACAGTTTTAAAAAATGTAATTAAATTAAAAAGGACTAAAAGCAAGTGCAGAAAGGGTTTATTAGGTAGAATGTGGTAAAGAGATGGGACTGGAGGAGTGTCCTAGATCAAATCTACAGTGGGGCGGGCACAGCAAATGCCACCAAATTTAAACTACAACCAAGAACAGGGAGGGGGGTGGGGAAAAGTTTCAACAGAGATGTGAGGAATCAGAGTGCAAATTATAAAACCAAAAAATATATACTGATCTCTGTATATTTGCAGAACACTAAGACAACAGATATCTAAGCAACAATTTAGCTCTATAATACAGAATAATACAGAAAAATATACTCAGCTCTATATATTTGCAGATAGTCTTGTAAGGCTGTCTCTCAACACTTTAAATGCAGACTGCTGCTATTAACAGTTCAAATTAAGGGAACCTTGAGTTAACAACACACAAGCAATAGAAACCAAAATGCAGTGGGGGGGGGGGGTTTCAACAGAGATGTGAGGAATCAAAGTGCAAATTATAAAACCAAAAAAATATATACTGATCTCTGTATATTTGCAAAACACTAAGACGACAGATATCTAAGCAACAATTTAGCTCTATACTACAGAATAATACAGAAAAATATACTCAGCTCTATATATTTGCAGATAGTCTTGTAAGGCTGTCTCTCAACACTTTAAATGCAGACTGCTGCTATTAACAGTTCAAATTAAGGGAACCTTGAGTTAACAACACACAAGCAATAGAAACCAAAATGCAGTGGGGTTTCAACAGAGATGTGAGGAATCAAAGTGCAAATTATAAAACCAAAAAAATATATACTGATCTCTGTATATTTGCAGAACACTAAGACAACAGATATCTAAGCAACAATTTAGCTCTATAATACAGAATAATACAGAAAAATATACTCAGCTCTATATATTTGCAGATAGTCTTGTAAGGCTGTCTCTCAACACTTTAAATGCAGACTGCTGCTATTAACAGTTCAAATTAAGGGAACCTTGAGTTAACAACACACAAGCAATAGAAACCAAAATGCGGGGGGGGGGAGTTTCAACAGAGATGTGAGGAATCAAAGTGCAAATTATAAAACCAAAAAAATATATACTGATCTCTGTATATTTGCAGAACACTAAGACAACAGATATCTAAGCAACAATTTAGTTCTATAATACAGAATAATACAGAAAAAATATACTCAGCTCTATATATTTGCAGATTGTCTTATAAGGCTGTCTCTCAACACTTTAAATGCAGACTGCTGCTATTAACAGTTCAAATTAAGGGAACCTTGAGTTAACAACACACAAGCAATAGAAACCAAAATGCGGGGGGGGGGGTGGTGGTTTCAACAGAGATGTGAGGAATCAAAGTGCAAATTATAAAACCAAAAAAATATATACTGATCTCTGTATATTTGCAGAACACTAAGACAACAGATATCTAAGCAACAATTTAGTTCTATAATACAGAATAATACAGAAAAATATACTCAGCTCTATATATTTGCAGATTGTCTTATAAGGCTGTCTCTCAACACTTTAAATGCAGACTGCTGCTATTAACAGTTCAAATTAAGGGAACCTTGAGTTAACAACACACAAGCAATAGAAACCAAAATGCGGGGGGGGGGGGTGGTGGTTTCAACAGAGATGTGAGGAATCAAAGTGCAAATTATAAAACCAAAAAAAATATATACTGATCTCTGTATATTTGCAGAAGACTAAGACAACAGATATCTAAGCAACAACTTAGCTCTATAATACAGAATAATACAGAAAAATATACTCAGCTCTATATATTTGCAGATAGTCTTGTAAGGCTGTCTCTCAACACTTTAAATGCAGACTGCTGCTATTAACAGTTCAAATTAAGGGAACCTTGAGTTAACAACACACAAGCAATAGAAACCAAAATGCGGGGGGGGGGAGGGGTTCAACAGAGATGTGAGGAATCAAAGTGCAAATTATAAAACCAAAAAAAATATATACTGATCTCTGTATATTTGCAGAACACTAAGACAACAGATATCTAAGCAACAATTTAGCTCTATAATACAGAATAATACAGAAAAATATACTCAGCTCTATATATTTGTCATGGTACTAGAAACCCAAAAGACTTGGAAAAATCAAACCATAGGTTCATAGGTTCATACTAGGCTATCTGCCCTAGGGCATTTATAAGCCTAGCCAGAGTGTGTTTGGCTTTCGCCACCCATTTTAAATTAATTTTGCTATGCCCTTTTTCGAGGTTAGTATACTGTACCTCTGTCTAACAGTGACACAGAAGTGATACCCGGGTTAAACCTATGATCCCCCATCCACTCATCAAGATTCCTCTTGAAGAGAGTGAGTGAGGGACTCTGCCTAACCTGGACTGGGATTTTATTCCAGAGTGAAGAGAGCCTCTGGGTTATGAATCTGTCCCTCCAGCATGTCCTATTTATTAAAGTGCTGAGGTTCAAGTCTCTCGCGTGCATAGCTCGATGGGATTTGGATTTTCTGAGGTGCAGCATGTCCATTAATTCCGGGTTGGACATGGCTTTATACGTCAGGCACAGATCGCCTCTGTGCAGGCGGTATGCCACTGAGTAGAGCTGGAGTTTCTTTAACTGGGCACCATATGGCATCTGTTTGAGCCCTTTGATCCTCTTGGTGAGGTACTTTTGGGGTCTTTCCAGTTGGTGCAGGTGTCTGGTAAGGTACATCCCAAAAGGGGCATTGTACTCAATTATGGGTCTGATGAGGGATGAGTAAAGAGGCACGATGACCTCCCCTGATCTAGATGTGAATCCCTTCATGATTAGGTGGGCTATATAACATGTTTTTCTAACCACTTTGGCCACGTGGTTGTCAAATGAGAGATTGCTATCAACTTGGGTCCCCAGGTCCCTAATTACTTCTTCTGTACTTAATGAATTACCACCTATGTGGTAATTTGTGGGCACTACGTTTTTGCCAAAGGGGATGACTATACACTTTTTGGCGTTTAGCTTGAGGCCATGGCTCTGGCACCAGTTGTCTGTTTCTATGAGGCCCTTTTGGAGAATGCTTGTGTAAGCTGGAGAGTCAATTATAGCACCCAGTTTGCAGTCATCTGTGAACTTGGTTAGCCACAGTCCTTCCGTGTTGGTCTGTACCTCCGAGAAATATATAACGAAGAGGAGAGGTCCCAGGACTGAGCCTTGTGGGACGCCACTTGTAACTGGTTTGGACCATGACATCTCAAAAATGTTTGGCCAATACTTTAAAAGGTTTCTGCTTTCTCTGATTACAGTTTACATTTTGGAAACAAAATATTTCTCTTTTTAATGTTTCAGTGTTATAGATCTTTTTGCTTTATATCAAATGAAAATAATTTTAGAGTTTAAATATCTGGGTCAAACTTTTTTGCAGAGCAAGTCTAGTTACAATCAATATACTATTTAAACAATTGAAAATTAATTTGGCATGATTTTTCTAATCGGAACACTCAAATTTTCTCCTTATTATCAAAAGTCTTATTTAGAAAAATGAATGTCTTTTCAAAATATTCTTTATTAATACACTCTGTCAACCTATTCTTAAAATGTTACTAACCACAACACTGTTAACTTTTATTTGGTATTCCAATTCTATCTGTATTCAAATCAAAAGATTGTGCTCCAGATGATTTTGGAGATTGAGTTCCCATGATTTTTACAAGTACTATTTAAGATCAAGTCATTAAACTGTTCAAACGACATCACCCGCTATTAACAATCAAACTTGATATGCTACTTGGCATAAAATTTGGCTCATTTGTTTGGTAATGAGCAATCTAAACCCTTCACCTTTAAAATTGTATCTCCTTCTACTTTGCTGAAACTAAAAATCAACTTATTAAAAACTTTAATGAAAAATTTCCACAGCCTTCTTAAAGAAAGTTCTTTAGCATATATTGCTTAGTATGTATAATCATTTACTGAAAACTGTAATATGTTAATAGAAGGTCTTCAGAAGACTTTCCTCTTCTCCAGGGATTAAATATAGCTGACTTCTTCATTAAGAAATTTTTAACAGTGTTTGAATTCCGTGAATTGTACCCTCTACCTGAAGGATGACTCTGTAATATCAACATTAGCATAATCTTGCATTAGAAGTAGTCAACTGAGTCCCTTTTAAAGCTAAAAAACATAAAAATTCACCATGCCTAAAAGCCATCAACTATCATATACTCTCATTCTCTCTCTCTCTCTCTCTATATATATATATATATATATATATATATATATATATATATCTTTGTATGCATATATCCCTGCTAGTATGCTGAATGTTCAAAACACTGACATTCACAACAGTGAACTCAGAAGCTCGGAACATCGGAAAATCGAACTGCCATAACACCAAAGAACAGAACATCACAAAGTGGAAATGTGTGATTGTGTAGATCACTGTTCAACTGTGTTTGGGGATTTGCCCATTCCCAGGTGTAGTACAAACTCAGAGTTTATATATACATATATATAGCTATATATTTATATATATATATATATATATCTATATATATATATATATATATATATATATATATATATATATATATATATATATATATATCTGTGTGTGTGTGTGTGTGTCTGGATTTACTTTATAATCTCAAAATACTGAAATATCGAATTCCAGTATCTCAAAGACTATAAATCAGAAAAATCAAAATACCGAAACCCCAAAAGCGCAAAATTCAATATCATGACTTTTAAACACACCTTACACCACACAAACACACATACACCTTCTTCCCCAAACTACAACAAATAAGCAAAACACACACAAACACAACACAAATACACAAACCTACCCTAAATATAAGCGCTCCCCACACCCCCACTACTTATATATACTAAGTCAGAGATCACACTAAAAAGACAAACGCATGAAACCCACCACTACACAATCTACATTCCCCTCGCACAAACACACATCACATATGTACGAACACCACCATTCTCAACACTCTCACACTCACACTCTTACCTGCACACCATAACCTATACCTACAACTTCCCAACACAGTAACATACACTAAAATCTCTACCCAAAACCATAAAATATAAACACTTACCTGAATCTCCAGCTATCCATTAACACAGCACACCACCACAACCAATGTTTTGACATTTCCGGATTCGGTTATGTGGCCTTTTGTGGAACTGGGCTTTTGCTATTTTAGTCTCGAGATACTGAAATTCGAGATTTCAGTATTTCGAGATAGTGAAGTGAACCCATATATGTATATATATGAGGAAAACAGGTAGAGTCTTACAAACAATGAAAAATAAAAGGCAGCTGTTGCAAGACAAAAGCGATGCTTGGTAGGTGGCAAATCCTTTATAAGCAGAAAACTCCAAATCCAGAAAAATACAGACAATATTCATCCAAGATAAAACAGTGCAAGCAAACACAGCAGTATTAAGCACTTTCATCTGGTAGATGACTTCCTCAGAATACAAAATACTGAAATTAGCACCTGTTTAAATACATTGCTTACCCAATCACAAATAAGCTGACATCATTTCCCTCATTAACAAGGCTGCAAATACTTAATGCAAGCCAAATATAAAACAATAATACATATAAAAAGTTTAAAACATCCCTAAACAATATATATAACTAAATAAAAAATATAGATTTTAATTTCAACAGAGAAGATAAAGAAATTCTATCATTTAACCCAGGAGCATGATAAGCATCAAACCTAATTTGCCATTTGAGTTCTACAAATTCCAAATACTCATTCAAGGGTCCTCCACGAGGTCCCAGATCTACCTGTTCCAAAATAAAGAACAGGAAGGAATGGGTAGGTTCACTAACCAAATGTTTATATAGTGCATTCTTTTCATTTTTGTTTCTGATATCATATAAATGTTGATAAATCCTTAACCTTAGGACATTCTTAGTTTTACCTACATAGAAACTTGCACAGAATCTACACAAGGCCAAATACACAACCCCTTTAGTGTAACAGTACATCCTTTTTGAACTGGAAATATATCCAAAGTTTTTGAGCTTGATTTTTTCTCTGTCCATAACATAAGGGCATTGGGCACACCTCCCACACTTAAAGGTACCACCATTGTGGATGTCAAATTTTTGCCTTTCAAACAGTCCTTTAAGGGAAGTGTCTCTTTTGTAAACCACTTGCGGTTCAATACCAAATTTCCCTGATAATTCAGGGTCAACATCAAATATTTTCCAATATTTGGAAATAATGTTTTTAATGCCATAAAAATTGGATGTGTAAGTAAGAGTAAGCACCCGTCCAAAATGTAAAGGTTTACAGTCATTCTGACTTTTAGTGGACACCTGCCCTAGTAGTGCAAGAAAATCACCATTCATTCTTTTAGTCTTAACTTCATTAAAAATATCTATGACAAAGGTTTCAGGGTACCCCTCTTACAAAACATGTTTTTTAATGTTTCACATTCACTAAGAAAAATCCGCAAAGTCAGACACCATTCTGGCCAGTCTCACATATTGGCCCTTAACTAGGGCTTTTTTCTGGTGCAATGGGTGTGCGCTTGTATAATGCAATAGTGAATTTGAATAGGTAGGTTTCCTATATAGCTATGAAACAAAACAATTGTGTTCAAAGTCTTTCTTGATGGTAACATCTAAGTAATTAATCAGTTCTACATTGCTATTCATAGTAAACTTAAGAAAACTTGTAGTTCCATTAATATAGGTGAAGAACCTCTTCAGGTCATCCTCACTATCTTTCCAGAACAGGACTATATCATCTAGGTATCGCCCATACAATACCCATGAAGTCCTAAATTCCGAGTTGGTAGCAAACAGGTCCTCCCATTGTGCCAAGACAATGTTGGCAAACACTGCAGCACAGCACGCACCCATTGCAACACCCTGTTTTTGCTTAAAAAGATGCCCTTCAAAGGTCACAAAATTATTCTCTAATATTATTTTCATACATGTTCGTAAAGTCAGAATGGTGTTATGATTAAGTGTTGAACTGGCACATAAATAATCATAAAACCATTCAAGGCCAATTTGATGTGGAATAACTGAAAAGAGATCACAAACATCAATAGTGACTAATATGTTACTATCAAAAAACATGTCCTGTTTAACTTTAGTAAGAAAGTCCAGTGAGTCCCTAATCACAAGTCTACGTGAATCTAGAATGTTTTTGGTCATACTGTCAATGAACTTAGCAATACTATAAGTTTTTGAGGCTTTTGCATCCACAATTGGTCTTAATGGTGGGTTTTCTAAGGACTTATGAATTTTTGGTATGCCAAAAATTGTGGGTATTTTGGGATGGCTTATAAGCATATAATTATGAGTTTCTAAGGTAATTTGCCCATTTAATAACAGCTGTTCCAATTCCAGGTCAATATTACGATATGCTATATTAATCTCATTTCGTGAGACCTCAAGATAGACATCACTATACAGAAGTTCCATCATCCTGCTGTTATAATCAACCACATTCATAATTACCATGCCCCCACCTTTATCAGGTTTCATTATTCTTATGTCACAATGCTCTAAAATTTCACTTAATAGTTTTTTCTCATCACAGTCCAAGTTAGCTTGACCAGGTTTTTTATACTTGTTCACTAATAAGTTCCTGATATCAGCTTCACATAGATTCTCAAACAGTTGTACTAGGGGGTGTGATGGGGGTAAAAAAATACTAGGCCTATGTGTATCCAAATGGCCAATAATAGTATTGTTATCGTGAAAATGTAAGGCCAAATTAAGTTTTCTTGTAAATAATTTAAGTTGTATAATAGAGTCAGTAAGCATCCCTTCCTTAATAGGAACAAAATTAAAGCCCTTAGATAATAACTCGGCCCACCTGATGTCAACTCGGACCTGGCTGTAGTTATAAATGTTAAAATCACAGTTATTATTGCTAATAACATTAAGTACCAGACCACTATTGTTATCATTGTCAAAATTGTTGTCAGGATTTATCTCCTGTATGAAGCCCATCTCCCCCTCCAGGAACCCATCCCAGGGTTGTTGCCATTCCTGTAGTAATCCTGCCTCACCTGTCTCTGGTTCTGTAACCTCTCCGACCTCCGTAAAGGAGGTTGCTCTAAAGGGGAAACATTTCCACTATTGCCTTGTGCATGCTCTTCAATTTCATTGTCCTCAGTACAAGAAATGTTATTAACAGAAAAACTTTGTTGTCCCCTCGGTGGATCTGGATATGCTCTACCATTCTCATAGTCCACCTTATCCCTTAATTATTTCCTTTCCTTCCTAGTCTTTAAATCAATTAGTTCGGTGTCAACATGATTAAACACAGCATTAAAGTTATTATGTTTCATTTCAAACAACAAGTCATTTTTAATGCTTAAATCTAAAGTGTTAATCTCCTTTAATAACAATGACATTTTACGGTTATTGTCAGATATCAAAATTTGAAGCAATTCACACCCTTGCCTGTTAAAAAATTGTAGAAGTTCTTTATGAAGGTGTGAGTCCTTTTCCAGTCCAGTGGGGAATTTCCATAAACGGAGCCCCTTAGGCACCTGCTTTCTTTTGGTACACTCAGTTAAGTTCATAGGTTCATAGGTTGGTACTAGGCTATCAGCCCTAGGGCCTATACAAGCCTAACCATAACAATTCCCTGGCTATTTCTTCCCACATTATTTACTTTCCTGGACCCCTGTCTAGCAGGGCGACAGACGTGATCCCTGGGGTGAATTTCCTTTCTTCCATCCAATCGTCAAGGTTCCTCTTGAAGAGGTCCAAAGAGGCACTCTGCTTGACATGTATGGGCAATCTATTCCAGAGTCTGGGGAGTCTCTGGGTCAGGAACCTATCCCTCCAGCATGTTTTGTTTATTGTGATGACAAGGTTTAGATCCCTGGAGCGTGTAGCTCTGAGAGATTGGGATTTCTTTAAGTGTAGCATGTCCAACAGCTCTGGGTTTGACATGGCCTTGTATGTTAAGCAGAGATCGCCTCTGAGCAGACGATATGCGACAGAGTACAGCTGGAGTTTTTTAAGGTGGTCAGCGTAGGGCATCTGCTTTAGGCCTGTGATTCTTTTAGTGAGGTATTTCTGAGGCCTTTCCAGTTGTTGCAGATGTCTTGAGAGGTACATACCAAATGGGGCGTTGTATTCTATAATGGGTCTAATGAGGGATGAGTACAGTGGGACAATGACCTCCTTTTTTCTGGATGAAAACCCTTCGTGATGAGGTGTGCCACATAGAAGGATTTCCTGACTGTTGTGGCAATGTGGTTATCGAAGGTGGCACCACTGTCCACCTGTGTCCCTAAGTCTCTTATCACACTTTCTGTGTTTAGTGTACTGCCACCTATATGGTAATTCATGGATACATGTTTTTTCCCAAAGGGGATAACAATACATTTCTTGGCATTGAGCTTGAGCCCATGGCTCTGGCACCAAGCATCTGTTTCTGTAAGGCCCTTTTGTAGAGTATCCACATCATTTGGAGATTCAATAATGGCTCCCAGTTTGCAGTCATTTGCAAACTTTGTTAGCCAGAGTCCCTTAGTATTGACCTGTACTTCAGAGAAGTAGATGCCAAACAAGAGCGGCCCCAGGACTGAACCCTGAGGTACTCCACTTGTCACTTGTCTGGAGCTGTATTTGGTGTCGGCTACTTTTACAGTGTGGGTTCTATCAGTAAGCCATTTAGCAACCCATTGGGTGACATAGGGATTAATGCCCAACTTAGTAAGTTTATCTATGATTCCAGAGTGGGGGATGGTGTCAAAGGCCTTGGCAAGGTCTAGATAGGCTGTGTGGACCACCTTACCCTTGTCTATGGCTCTGGAGACTGATTCAAAGAAGTCAATCAGTATTCATTTTCCAGTTGCAATTTTTTATATTTCAGAAGTAGCCCTCTAAAACTGGAAATTTGTTGATCCAATGTACCTGGGTTAACATGATTATTACTAAAGTTAGAAACTCGACTAAAACCATTTTCGGTTTTAAGCCATTGCTCAACCGATACATTAATAGTCACTTCCTGCCTATCGACAGAAACATTCTGAGCCTGTGTGTTACAGCTAAAACCATTGGTGTTACCACAAACTAAGTCAATTTCCTGGTTGCTGTGAAGGCCAGTTCTTTGGGCTGGTGTAATAAGCAAATCACTAGTCTCTGAGCCTTGTGAATTAGTAATGTCATTCGACCTTAAATAAAGAGGGTTAGACATTAATTTGTCCACTTTTTTAGATAAATCGGAAACTGTTGCAGTTAAAGTGGATACAGACCTAAGTAGAGTCTGCAGTTCTGTATCGCCAGTGTCACGCATCTGCTCGCCTCCATCCATGACAACAAACAAGGAAAACAGGTAGAGTCTTACAAACAATGAAAAATAAAAGGCAGCTGTTGCAAGACAAAAGCGATGCTTGGTAGGTGGCAAATCCTTTATAAGCAGAAAACTCCAAATCCAGAAAAATACAGACAATATTCATCCAAGATAAAACAGTGCAAGCAAACACAACAGTATTAAGCGCTTTCGTCTGGTAGATGACTTCCTCAGAATACAAAATACTGAAATTAGCACCTGTTTAAATACATTGCTTACCCAATCACAAATTAGCTGACATCATTTCCCTCATTAACAAGGCTGCAAATACTTAATGCAAGCCAAATATAAAACAATAATACATATAAAAAGTTTAAAACATCCCTAAACAATATATATAACTAAATAAAAAACATAGATTTTAATTTCAACAGAGAAGATAAAGAAATTCTATCATTTAACCCAGGAGCATGATAAGCATCAAGCCTAATTTGCCATTTGAGTTCTACAAATTCCAAATACTCATTCAAGGGTCCTCCACGAGGTCCCAGATCTACCTGTTCCAATATAAAGAACAGGAAGGAATGGGTAGGTTCACTAACCAAATGTTTATATAGTGCATTCTTTTCATTTTTGTTTCTGATATCATATAAATGTTGATAAATCCTTAACCTTAGGGCATTCTTAGTTTTATCTATATAGAAACTTGCACAGAATCTACACAAGGCCAAATACACAACCCCTTTAGTGTAACAGTACATTCTTTTTGAACTGGAAATATATCCAAAGTTTTTGAGCTTGATTTTTTCTCTGTCCATAACATAAGGGCATTGGGCACACCTCCCACACTTAAAGGTACCACCATTGTGGATGTCAAATTTTTGCCTTTCAAACAGTCCTTTAAGGGAAGTGTCTCTTTTGTAAACCACTTGCAGTTCAATACCAAATTTCCCTGATAATTCAGGGTCAACATCAAATATTTTCCAATATTTGGAAATAATGTTTTTAATGTCATAAAAATTGGATGTGTAAGTAAGAGTAAGCACCCGTCCAAAATGTAAAGGTTTACAGTCATTATGACTTTTGGTGGACACCTGCCCTAGTAGTGCAAGAAAATCACCATTCATTCTTTTAGTCTTAACTTCATTAAAAATATCTATGACAAAGGTTTCAGGGTACCCCCTCTTACAAAACATGTTTTTTAATGTTTCACATTCACTAAGAAAATCCGCAAAGTCAGACACCATTCTGGCCAGTCTTACATATTGACCCTTAACTAGGGCTTTTTTCTGGTGCAATGGGTGTGCGCTTGTATAATGCAATAGTGAATTTGAATAGGTAGGTTTCCTATATAGTTGTGAAACAAAACAATTGTGTTCAAAGTCTTTCTTGATGGTAACATCTAAGTAATTAATCAGTTCTACATTGCTATTCATAGTAAACTTAAGAAAACTTGTAGTTCCATTAATATAGGTGAAGAACCTCTTCAAGTCGTCCTCACTATCTTTCCAGAACAGGACTATATCATCTAGGTATCGCCCATACAATACCCATGAAGTCCTAAATTCCGAGTTGGTAACAAACAGGTCCTCCCATTGTGCCAAGACAATGTTTAGAAACACTGGAGCACAGCACGCACCCATTGCAGCACCCTGTTTTTGCTTAAAAAGTTGCCCTTCAAAGGTCACAAAATTATTCTCTAACATTATTTCCATACATGTTCGTAAAGTCAGAATGGTGTTATGATTAAGTGTTAAATTGGCACATAAATAATCATAAAACCATTCAAGGCCAATTTGATGTGGAATAACTGAAAAGAGATCACAAACATCAATAGTGACTAATATGTTACTATCAAAAAACATGTCCTGTTTAACTTTAGTAAGAAAGTCCAGTGAGTCCCTAATCACAAGATTACGTGAATCTAGAATGTTTTTGGTCATACTGTCAATGAACTTAGCAATACTATAAGTTTTTGAGGCTTTTGCATCCACAATTGGTCTTAATGGTGGGTTTTCTAAGGACTTATGAATTTTTGGTATGCCAAAAATTGTGGGTATTTTGGGATGGCTTATAAGCATATAATTATGAGTTTCTAAGGTAATTTGCCCATTTAATAACAGCTGTTCCAATTCCAGGTCAATATTACGATATGCTATATTAATCTCATTTCGTGAGACCTCAAGATAGACATCACTATACAGAAGTTCCATCATCCTGCTGTTATAATCAACCGCATTCATAATTACCATGCCCCCACCTTTATCAGATTTCATTATTCTTATGTCATGATGCTCTAAAATTTCACTTAATAGTTTTTTCTCATCACAGTCCAAGTTAGCTTGACCAGGTTTTTTATACTTGTTCACTAATAAGTTCCTGATATCAGCTTCACATAGATTCTCAAGCAGTTGTACTAGGGGGGTGTGATGGGGGTAAAAACATACTAGGCCTACGTGTATCCAAATGGCCAGTAATAGTATTGTTATTGTGAAAATGTAAGGCCAAATTAAGTTTAATCATGTCGACACCGAACTAACTGAATTAAAGACTAGGAAGGAAAGGAAATTATTAAGGGATAAGGTGGACTATGAGAATGGTAGAGCATATCCAGATCCACTGAGGGGACAACAAAGTTTTTCTCTTAATAACATTTCTTGTACTGAGGACAATGAAATTGAAGAGCATGCACAAGGCAATAGTGGAAATGTTTCCCCTTTAGAGCAACCTCCTTTACGGAGGTTGGAGAGGTTACATAACCAGAGACAGGGGAGGCAGGATTACTACAGGAATGGCAACAACCCTGGGATGGGTTCCTGGAGGGGGAGATGGGCTTCATACAGGAGATAAATCCTGACAACAATTTTGACAATGATAACAATAGTGGTCTGGTACTTAATGTTATTAGCAATAATAACTGTGATTTTAGCATTTATAACTACAGCCAGGTCCGAGTTGACATCAGGTGGGCCGAGTTATTATCTAAGGACTTTAATTTTGTTCCTATTAAGGAAGGGACGCTTACTGACTCTATTATACAACTTAAATTATTTACAAGAAAACTTAATTTGGCCTTACATTTTCACGATAACAATACTATTACTGGCCATTTGGATACACATAGGCCTAGTATTTTTTTACCCCATCACACCCCCTAGTACAACTGTTTGAGAATCTATGTGAAGCTGATATCAGGAACTTATTAGTGAACAAGTATAAAAAACCTGGTCAAGCTAACTTGGACTGTGATGAGAAAAAACTATTAAGTGAAATTTTAGAGCATCGTGACATAAGAATAATGAAACCTGATAAAGGTGGGGGCATGGTAATTATGAATGTGTTTGATTATAACAGCAGGATGATGGAACTTCTGTATAGTGATGTCTATCTTGAGGTCTCACGAAATGAGATTAATATAGCATATCGTAATATTGACCTGGAATTGGAACAGCTGTTATTAAATGGGCACATTACCTTAGAAACTCATAATTATATGCTTATAAGCTATCCTAAAATACCCACAATTTTTGGCATACCAAAAATTCATAAATCCTTAGAAAACCCACCATTAAGACTAAATGTGGATGCAAAAGCCTCAAAATCTTATAGTATTGCTAAGTTCATTGACAGTATGACCAAAAACATTCTAGATTCACGTAGTCTTGTGATTAGGGACTCATGGGACTTTCTTACTAAAGTTAAACAGGACATGTTTTTTTGATAGTAACATATTAGTCACTATTGATGTTTGTGATCTCTTTTCAGTTATTCCACATCAAATTGGCCTTGAATGGTTTTATGATTATTTATGTGCCAGTTCAACACTTAATCATAACACTATTCTGACTTTACGAACATGTATGGAAATAATATTAGAGAATCATTTTGCGACCTTTGAAGGGCAACTTTTTAGCCAAAAACAGGGTGTTGCAATGGGTGCGTGCTGTGCTCCAGTGTTTGCCAACATTGTCTTGGCACAATGGGAGGACCTGTTTGTTACCAACCCGGAATTTAGGACTTCATGGGTATTGTATGGGCGATATCTAGATGATATAGTCCTGTTCTGGAAAGATAGTGAGGACGACCTGAAGAGGTTCTTCACTTATATTAATGGAACTACAAGTTTTCTTAAGTTTACTATGAATAGCAATGTAGAACTGATTAATTACTTAGATGTTACCATCAAGAAAGACTTTGAACACAATTGTGTTGTTTCACAACTATATAGGAAACCTACCTATTCAAATTCACTATTGCATTATACAAGCGCACACCCATTGCACCAGAAAAAAGCCCTAGTTAAGGGCCAATATGTAAGACTGGCCAGAATGGTGTCTGACTTTGCGGATTTTCTTAGTGAATGTGAAACATTAAAAAACATGTTTTGTAAGAGGGGGTACCCTGAAACCTTTGTCATAGATATTTTTAATGAAGTTAAGACTGAAAGAATGAATGGTCATTTTCTTGCACTACTAGGGCAGGTGTCCACCAAAAGTCATAATGACTGTAAACCTTTAAATTTTGGACGGGTACTTACTCTTGCTTACACATCCAATTTTTATGACATTAAAAACATTATTTCCAAATATTGGAAAATATTTGATGTTGACCCTGAATTATCAGGGAAATTTGGTATGAACCGCAAGTGGTTTACAAAAGAGACACTTCCCTTAAAGGACTGTTTGAAAGGCAAAAATTTGACATCCACAATGGTGGTACCTTTAAGTGTGGGAGGTGTGCCCAATGCCCTTATGTTATGGACAGAGAAAAAATCAAGCTCAAAAACTTTGGATATATTTCCAGTTCAAAAAGGATGTACTGTTACACTAAAGGGGTTGTGTATTTTGCCTTGTGTAGATTCTGTGCAAGTTTCTATGTAGGCAAAACTAAGAATGCCCTAAGGTTAAGGATTTATCAACATTTATACGATATCAGAAACAAAAATGAAAAGAATGCACTATGTAAACATTTGGTTAGTGAACCTACCCATTCCTTCCTGTTCTTTATTTTGGAACAGGTAGATCTGGGACGTCGTGGAGGACCCTTGAATGAGTATTTGGAATTTGTAGAACTCAAATGGCAAATTAGGCTTGATGCTTATCATGCTCCTGGGTTAAATGATAGAATTTCTTTATCTTCTCTCTTGAAATTAAAATCTATGTTTTTTATTTAGTTATATATATATTGTTTAGGGATGTTTTAAACTTTTTATATGTATTATTGTTTTAGATTTGGCTTGCATTAAGTATTTGCAGCCTTGTTAATGAGGGAAATGATGTCAGCTTATTTGTGATTGGGTAAGCAATGTATTTAAACAGGTGCTAATTTCAGTATTTTGTATTCTGAGGAAGTCATCTACCAGACAAAAGTGCTTAATACTGCTGTTTGCTTGCACTGTTTTATCTTGGATGAATATTGTCTGTATTTTTCTGGATTTGGAGTTTTCTGCTTATAAAGGATTTGCCACCTACCAAGTGTCGCTTTTGTCTTGCAACAGCTGCCTTTTATTTTTCGTATGTATATATATATATATATATATATATATATATATATATATATAAAATTAGCAGGGGGTGTGGGGGGCTTTGAGCAAAAACAAGCACATTTAATGTTGGTGCTACAGCAGTTTGACTTTCTGCCATTTTTAACTTCTTGATTTCCTGTTTTGAACATCAGTGTTTTGGACATGTGACCTTTATAGACACACACACACACACACACACACACACACACACACACACACACACACACAGACACACAGATATTATATATTTATATATATATATATATATATATATATATATATATATATATATATATATATATATAATCAATCTAATTTTTGAAAATCATGAATTTTCTCTTCTTATTGGAATGAGTTAGACTCAAATTTAAGTAATGCAAATTTGTGAGCTTAACTTGTAGAAGAAAGCTTTGTTTTACATACTTATCAAACCCTTCAGAAAGCTGATCTATCTATCTATACAGATATATCCACAGATATAGATATAGCTATAGATATTGATATGCATTTACTGCCACTGGTCAATTTTAGTCGATCTTTATTTTGTTGACACATTTTGGTCAATAAAGCGGATGGCTGACAGCTGTGTGAGATTAACAATTCCCTGAGGTGAGGAATATGTTCTTTCTCTGGGGATTGTGCAATCTTGGAATTAGTATGTATAATTAGCAGGGGGTGTGGGTTGTATGCCCAGAGGTTAATTCTTGGAGTATTTGCAGAAGTGTGTCAATGTTATATTGTCAGTGTTAACTTCATCAATGTTTAGTGGAATTGCTCTTGATTAATATATCTCTCTCCCTCTCTCTCTCTCTCTCTGTCTCTCTCTCTCTCTCTCTATATATATATATATATATGGGTCCCTATCATAACACTGAAAACTGATTTCACTGAACCCCAAATGGTCAAACCCATTTCACTGAAAACGTATTTCACTGAAAAGTGTAGAAGTGCATAGAAAGGATGCAATGGTGTAATTTATTATCATTGGAGTTATTAGGGAAGTGACTTTAGCAGTGTATATATGAATTGCAATGGCCAGCATCATGTTGTACCCCCAAATCTGTAGCTGTTGAGAACTGATTCTCTATGTGTGGTGTTTTTTTTTTTTCTCTGTGGTTGTGTACTCATGGAGTTAGTGTATCGAAGTAAAGGGATGTGTGGGCTTATGCAAAGAGCATGTTTTTAAGATATATTTCTTGGTGAGAAAGTTTTCAGTGAAAAGAGTTTTCATTATAATGAGTTTTCATTGAAATGGCTCAACAATATAGGTTTCAGTTAAATGAGTTTTCACTGTTATGACATAGAACCATGTATGTAAAATTCATAATTTATTTTAATGCATATTTGTCTTATTCCAAAAAAGCTTAATTATTTCCTAATATACAGTCTGATTGTCCCACCAAACAAAGATATTATGCTTTGTCAGTGACCCCTAATGGTCACCTCGATAAGGTCTCATTGCGCTGAGCTCAAAACATTGGGAACTCAGCCCCATGAAAAATTGTAAAGTAAATCTTTTTTTTTACAGGAAGGCACACAAGGAGAAGCAAGCTCCCCACACCCCCAAAATTACATATGTAAACTCCATAGTTGCACAGAAATGGGGTATGTCAGGGAACGATAAGGTAGGAAGCAGCAGTGACATTCCATCAGACAAATTTTTTTTTGGATTGATAGTGCATACCTAATTTTTGGTTGGTCTTATGGGTTACTTGGTGAATGTAAAGGTCAAATTTTAAGTGTTCATTAATAGTGATTCCATGTAGTTTAGCATGGTTGACTAGTTCAAATAATGTGTCATCAGATGATTGAGGGTTAAGTTGGTTCAGCAGTGGTGATACTAATTTTGGTGTGAAGAGCATGTTTTTTATATTTGGGGGGGTAGGACTAGGTTAGATTTCAGAAGCCAGGTTTCAAGAGCTGTAAAGGAATGTTGAGTGATGTTTTGAAGTTCAGAGATCTGTTATGGACAAATTCAGGCTTCATTGGCCTGAATTTGTCCATAAAAGACTAAAAAATGAAAAAAGTCATGGGCATTCAGAACTGCCATATAGTTGAAACACCTGATGTCCTTATGGGGTTATTTGCATATATCCCATGTTACTTCTAATACAAGAGGTTTTAAGGAATCATATGATGGACAATCTAGCTTGGCTAGGTTTTTCCTTTAGTTTTTTACTGATTGGTCTATCTGAGTTGGGAAGCATTCCAGGGAACTCAAAATGTACTCATTTACTAACCAGAGGGCACAGGTGTTGGTTTTCAGCTTTTTTCTGTCTGTTATAAATCAGGCACTTTTTCACAGGGCTGTTTACTGCACAGTGGAGTTAGCAGTACCCTGTATAGTAGTAAACCTATAAAGCTATTACTTAGGACTTCAATCTATAACATAGAAAGGCTTTTTTGCAGCTAAGCTTTGGGTAGCTATTAGCTCATTAAACAGTCCTAATATTAGATCATAGCCATGATGCTAGACACTACTCAGGTGACCCCTGTAAAACAAAGTCCCTAAACCATAATAGTCCAACCTTAATATGGGTCCTGACAACATGGATTTACAATTTCCTAATGCCTCTGTGGCCAGACTGGTAATTATGGGCTTCCTGAGAAAATGTAACAATTGTCTCATGTACTCAGACAACCTTTTAATCCTTAAAGAAACTGACACAGTATATGAGATACACATATATAACTTCCTTGGAGGCAAAAATCTTGCTTACAGACAAGATTATCAAGAGCAAACACACTACATTCTTTTAACATACTGCTCATCACACACATTGACCTTCTTATGCTGAGACACTTAAAAGAAACTTCTCTATACCTCAAAGACCTCCTAAGTTGTCAAACACCAACACCTATTCTCAGCAACCACTAAAGCGCACACCAAAAGTAGCACCTAACACCATGCATAAGCTTACACCCAATGATTACCCAAGAACAATGTCCATAAGGCAGGCAAAAAATGTACCTTGCACTCTTGTCAAAGGAGAGTCTATTGTACAACACACAGATATTCCTGTCTCCAGGCTGGACAAGGCAAAGATAATGGTTAGTTGCCTATCTGGAGCAAGGATATCATGCGCGCACTCAAGTCACTGCACCACAGGTACCAATATGATTCTATCATAGTCCATGTAGGTGTAAATGCCCTAAGATGTAACTAACTGCACTATATGAAAAGAGACATTATGGATCTCTGTGAATATGTGTCACAAACAGGTACATGCCTTACATTGAACAGCATTCTACCTTTACCAAGGATCATGCCACAGTATGAGAAAAAAATGATTTAATAACTGGTTTAGTTTCTGGAGTCACTCCAGGGGAATCCAGTGTCTAACAGCATGGGATGACATGGCTAACAGACCACAATACTTTGCAAAGGATGGTATGCCCTTGTCCCCCCCCCCCCCCCCGGGCTTTCAGATATTGGCTAAAACTGTATCCACCCTCTTAGAGCCTTTTTAGGCAATGTCAAAATAACAAAACTACCAGCATAGCAAAAAAGCCCTCAAAGCAACCTTAAGGTGTTACTGCTCAATGCTCGGAACCAAAACAAGAAACTCCACATCCTACAATCTCTCCTTACTCTGGAGAATGTAAACATCTGTGCTGTCACTGACAATTGTTTTAAAGCTACAGAAAGTACTCCGGCATTGGAAGGCTATGGTGTCTTCCACAAATTTAGACCAACAGCAACACAGATAGGGGCTAAAGGTGGAGGTGTCTTGATCTACATTAGCAACAAATATAACTCCAGTTTGGTTAAACAGGACAAAGCCCTGGAGTTCATCCACATCTAAGTATCCTTAAACAAGGTTCCATACCATGCCCTGGCCAGCTACAGGTCATCCTCTATATCCATGAAGCTTGCGATTGTTGCCTAGACTGTCTAGAGGTCCTCACCATCAAACCAAATACCCTATTTATTGGAGACTTTAACTGCCTCTCTATAAATTGGGAAGCATACACTATTTCTAACTCACAGGCACAATTTTACCAGGACGTTATTGACACAAATGCCCTGAACCAGATAGTGTGTACTCCAACCAGAGGATCAAACATATTGGACCTAATAGTCACCAACATGGGAGAGTGTTGCACCCCCCCCCCCCATTTCATATCCTCATTGGTGAGGTCAAAACAAAAAGTCTCCCTCAAAATAAAAATCAGCCCAGAAAACCCAATTAAAACCGTAACAGTTAGCAACTATTCTAAAGAAACCTAGTCAGTCTGAGTTGGGAAATACACAAGGAGACTTTTATTAGTTTGTCAGAATTCATGACTCCCCCAAACCTAGAGAACACAGCTACCTTTGCAGAATTGTTACATAAACCCTTTAAAAACATGTAAATGGCTACACTGAGGCTACTGTACCTTCCAGAAGTAAGCCCAGATCTAACACCAAAACAAAACAAAAAAAAGTCATGGCCAAAATCAGAAAGAGCAACTCCCAAAGAGAGAAGAGGTCTTTGATTTAATTAAACAAGAAATTAAAAGGCCTAATTAAGTCTAGCAAGGCTAATTATGACATAAGGATAGCCTCCCAGGCTAAGGACAATCACAAGGCCTTCTTCAGCTATGTCAAGAATGTTTAAGTTGCACTAAGCAGTATGCAGAACTTGTGGTAAAAGGCACAACCTTCACTGACCAAATTGATATAGTCAATCTACTGGCTGATAAATTTAGCTCTAACTTCACTCCCACTCCCCCCATGAAATCCCTTCTAGCAAATCCCTCCAGCTATGATCAGGCAGCAGGTTATGATGGCTCTTGTTAAGGCTAAAACACTGCTTCAATGGGTCTTGATAATATCCCTCTGAAACAGCCTGAAACAAGACCTACAGGACCACTTGAGGCACTCTTCAACTACAGCCTCAAAATAGGTTATGTGCCAGGTGAATGGATGTCTGCAGTGATCATCAGTCTTCATAAGGGCAGACCTTCAACTCACCCTGGGAACTACAGACCCATCAGTCACGACAAGTCTGACATGCAAAGCCAATGAATGAATTATCATGGAAATCATCAACAAGGACATTGGCAGCCTACAGACACAGGACCCATCTCAGTTTGGCTTTCTTAAGGGAAAGTCTTGCCGACTCACCCTGGTAGACTTATTCAAGAGGGCTACCAAGTGTATGGATGAGGTGAAAATGGTGCATATTGGTTACTTTGACCTAGCCAAGGCATTTAATACAATAACCCTCTCAGGTATTGTTGGCAAACTCTCAGAACTAGGCATAAATCCCTGTATAACTCACTGGATTTCTGGCTGGGTCACAGATAAGACCCAAAAGGTCAGGATTGGTGAGACCACCTCCACCAGGAGACCAGTCACTAGCAGAGAATCTCAGGGCTTCATGTTGGGGCCGCTCCTGTTTGATATCTACTTCCCAGAAGTAAAGGCTAATGTCAAAGGTATCTGACATTACCAGCTTCACAGATGACTGTAAATTGGGATCTATTATTTCCCTCCATGACAGCAACATTTTACAAGAGGGTCTAACACAAACAAATTACTGGTGCCAAAGCCTCTGATTAAAACTCAATGTGAAAAAATACATTATAGTGCCCTTTGGTAAATTGTCCACTCAAGCTAATTACTCCTTCGATAAAACATCTGTAAGAGTTGACCTGATAGTTAAGGATCTGGGCACATATATAGACCGTAATCTGTCCTTTGACCAACATGTAGACAAAGTAGTAAGAAAATCATTCTTTGTCGCCCAACTCAATAGCAAGGGTATGATATGCAGGTCCAAGGCAGTTAAAGTACCACTGTACTCAGTCCTTATCAGACCCATCATTGAGTAGAATGCTCCCTTTAGCATTTAACTTACTACAAACTTGCAGCAGTTGGAACTCCCACAAAGGTTCCTCACCAGGAGAATCCAGGGTATGACTACCCTGTCCTACACAGATTGGCTTAAGACTCTGTGTCTGTACTTAGTCTCCTACAGGTTACTGAGATACAATCTTTGCCTAGCATATAAAGTATCCTCAGATCCAGCTCTGATGAATCTCTTGCACATCTACACAATAAACAGCATTAAAAACAATAGATCCAAGAACCTGAACTTTGCATGTGATGTAAGTAGGACATGCTGGACAGATTGATATGTGTTTCAAAGGAGTTAGAACAAGAACACTCATCTATCTACCTACTTAACTGAATAAACTATTTGAAACATCAACAATGCATCTTTATTCCTCCCACAGGGAGGGTATCAGTCAGAGTCTTATAGATCTGATAGCTAAAGTGATTTTATCTGGAGAAATCCTTTGTATTCTGTTTCTTATTAGTCATGTCACCCTCTGGATCAGGTAGGATTCAAGACTTCTATCCAGCCCTCTAGATTACCTCTGTCTGCATTAAAAAGAGACACAAAATGGCAAGCTGGTGAAAAGAAAGGAGAGAGTGATTGTTCATGCACTAATGAATTATGTAAAATTAAGGCATATGAATTCCTTTTTACGTATTTCAACTGATTTTTGACTAATTAAAGGATAAGAGGATAATTAAAGCTCCAAAACAAAATTAATTTTATAAATTAGGTTGTTGCACAAAATGTCTGTGATTTGTCACTATGAAAATGTGCTTATATACTGACATGAGTTTGGCGGAAAAACATAAATAGTAAAGAAAATACATGTATCTGAGTATGGATGTAACTCAAATTGACTGAGCATGGTGAACATACTAGTGGTTTTAATGCTACTGTGGAAGACTGTGTCTCTTGTACAGGGATAGTAAAAGTGTACTGCACAACTAATGGCATTTGAAATTATAAAAGAGTTCCAGTACTGTTAAGTGAAAGTGCTTTCTCAAATACAGATCACTGCACAGACTGTGGTAGCACCAGTTAATCATCTAAAAAATTGTTTAAAAAATCATAGTAACTTCAGAAAGTATTCAAATCTAAACCACGTGATAAATACAGAACATTTTCCATTTTACAAAAGTAATCAAATGGAACATGAAAGTATGTCAGAGTATATGACAGAGTGACAATGAATGGATGAGAATTGTCATTTTAAAAAAAGTATGGCAGATACCTTGACAGATAGATTTGTGTGTGCTTTATTTTCTGGAATCATACAACAAAAAGATTGTAGTCTAAGAAATCTTGATAGTTGATCAGGCATTAAACATGAGTATCAAAGGAAACAGCAGTCAGTGACATATTAGACTTACAGTAGGATATAGAGTGTGCCGTTAACTAAATTTCATAAAGGCAAGCATGTTTCTGGTAGATGATGCACTGGCACAAAGTATTTATTCATGCTTGCAGTGCCTGCAGCTGGGGTTTGGTGATGAGTTTTGGATGATGTGTTTGTGTTTATGTGTATGGGGGAGAAGGCTGTAGTACTGGGGACCTTTGGTGACTTGCTTGATTAGGATGGGATTAGAGTTGCAGTTACTTTCTGGTGGTGCATTGTGGAGACTGAGAATAGCAGCAGTTGCACTGCAGTTAGCAAAGGAGAGTACTAGAAGGTTAATGCTGTGACTGTAAACTGTTAGTAGGAGAAAACCAAGAAATGAGTGAGGGTCTCATCCTGCACACAATGGGCTTAGACTTGTCTCAGCCTTCCAGCAGAATGTTCCTGCTTCCCACTTTGAGACAGTCACTCACCTTGAACCAAT
The DNA here is from genome assembly GCF_019279795.1 of Protopterus annectens. Lineage (NCBI taxonomy): Eukaryota > Metazoa > Chordata > Ceratodontiformes > Protopteridae > Protopterus > Protopterus annectens. The sequence goes on along the minus strand of NC_056739.1, from coordinate 1,615,905,685 downwards.
TTTGGGCACTTAATGGCAGCCAAAAGGATATATTCCTCATGAGAGGAAGCCTTTGTCCTTGTGATACAGTGTGTTTGTGCTGGTCCATTCCATGGCATGCCACACATTTGATACTACTATGGTGAAGAATATGGGTATTGAGAAGGATGGCATTAATTTGCCATTGGTCTATTGCTCACTGGGCAAAGGAAGGAGGTATGACGAAGAGCATAAAATAATATAAAATTAAAAAGAAATGTTTTAGTGTGATTAGAGGTCACATAAATCCATTATGTTTTGATTTAAGTGGTGCTAAACTTAAATATTACACAAAAGTGACTAAATGCACTGTGCAATTTAAAGACAGACTGCAGTATCTCAGGGGTTTCTGCTTTCCCTGAGTTATAGCAATCTGACAGTTAGTACATGTAAGTATCAGGGGTGTGGGGTCACAGACCCTAATTTTAAGGGGGTGCAGATAGGCTTGCCCCCTGCAAAAAGTTTTTTTAGTGTTTTACATTGCTTGAACAGGCTTCTGATTTGACCATTGCACTCTTTTGTGAATGCACTTACACGCAGCAGTCACCAAAGAGATCATCATGGAGTCACTTTAAACAGAGAATATAAAATATGTCATAGGAAGAGCAACAAAACTGTAAAATTGTAAAATGGCAAATCGAATCTGTGTTATAAACGCAGGGTAGAGAGTGGCAAGCATGGATCCAAACAATTGTTCAAAATGGTGAATGCAGCAAGTAAATCTTGACACAGACCTAGGTCCTATGATTTGATGTTTTAGATGTAGCCTGACTCAAACTGACTGAAAGAATATTTGGACCACTTCTAAAGTGAAATAAGTTAAACAAAGATCATGTGGAAACCTATTGGAAGCTCGTAAAGGTGAACAAGGGAACAGATGCAGAGCTGACATTCTGATCCCAGAATGTAAGGAAATGGGATAGAGTTTGGGAAAGGATTTATTTTCAGTTAAGAGAGAAAAAGCATGGGATTTCACGTGATGGATGACTGCAAAGTTTAGCACTAATGGCAGTCACACCATCATCTGCTGTTCACTTTGATGATACAATTACTAAGAAGGACATACTGTGCTGCAGGGAGCAGTGCATTCCTTTTTGTGAATGGTCTTGCCTGTGTTACAAGTTAACACTTTTTCAGGTTTCAGCATGTACCAGCAGAGACACGAACACAACTGTATAAACAGACATGCATATTTTTATGCCACTTTGCCTTGGCTGTAGCACTTAACAAATAGAGCATAGCGACACCAGGAACCCACACACATATTAGCAGCAACTCATCATACTGGTAATCAGCCTCCACAGGAATTACTGCTTTGCTAGCAAACTGTTGACATAGAGTGTAAATGGAATGTGGAGGTTGTATTCCACTTTAGGCCTTTATATGTGATCTTTGAGATGGAGTTAGATGCTGCAACTGCTTTGTTGTTTATAATTTCAGTGCAAGAGTATTTGAAATTATTTTCACATATACTTAGAAATATTTCTAAAGACTTACATAGGTGAGAATGTGTCTTTAAAAGGCAAAATAACTATGCCTGAGACACAAAAGTAGAACATGGAAACTGTACTTGGGTGTATAAAATTATGCATACACACACACACACACACACACAAACATGACACTAATGAGTCAGCACACACACACACACACACACACACACACACACACACACACACACACACACACACACACACACACACACACACACACACACATATGACACTAATGAGTCAGCTTTGTGTAGAAAAGAGTAAAAAAAAAAATAAATGCGGAGCTGAACTGGGTACCCTGTTAAGAAGCTGCAAGGGTATATAGCTAAAGAAAGTAACAAATCTGTCCCAAATGAAAAGTTGTCACAGTTATTGATAGATGCCAAACACGTATTTGCAAGAAAATGTCTACTTTGAAGGGTGTAACAACAGAAATTGAGCTAGAATGAAATTGTGGCCCAGGATTCCATAAAGCCAAGTTAGCATATTATGCTGTTAGAAGCAAGGAAGAAATGGAATGAGATAAACTGACTGAAAAGTTGTTTAAAGAAAGTGTAGTGAATGGGCTACATGCATAGTGCCACTGATTTGGAAGGATGAAGCAGATGTTTATATCTGTAGAGACTTCCATGTCACCACTGACATACTGTTAAGGGCTGCACAGTATCCTCTGCTGAGATTTAAATTATTTTAAATTTATTTTCACATCTATGACTGGGAAGGAGGAAGCTTGAAAATTCTTTTGGCTTACATATGGAAATGGGAGACTTTCAAGAAAGCCCTAAATATTAATATGCATAAAGGGTGGACACTATCATTTGTCATGTAATGCTTAGTCAATACATGAAGTGGCATGTGATTTTAGTGAAGTCTTGAATTATCAATAGTTCCCTGTGTACCATGTTGCTTTGTTGCACATACTATTTAATACTGTCTCCAAAGCTAGATGATTTGGAGTAAAGGGAAAATATGACATTTTTGTTACTTTTCATTTTTTGATGAATTTATGTGACCTCAGAGTTAACAAATCACTAATACTATAAACTATAAAACCAAACGGAGAATTCAGTAAAACACCAACAAAGCAGCAAACAATAATCCACATGGGATCTTCACAATGCAACCTTTATTCACCAAAATAGCACTTTATTCAGTAAGCGCTTTTGTCTTTCTAATGACTTCTTCAGACTGAATAAATATTCTTCTTACCAACCACATATATACTTAATTTTCATTAATTAACTACTTTTTCAATTAGAAAACATAATTTTAAAAATTAAACACATTATTTAAAGCAACAATACTCTAAAACATTTGTGTTCATGACTTCATAGAAGCACCTAATTTTCATATATAAATATGTTATAATTAAAAAAATTCAAAACATTTAATGTTTCAACCTTTTTCTTTTTAGATAAACTTTAAAATTGTCCTTGTCATTAAGACCAAGGGGGTGACTTGCATCTAATTTCAAAATGCAGCAGTATTCCTTCCATTTTAACTTTTATTCGGCTGCTAAATTATTTTCAAAATTTAAAACTTCATCTACTACAATAAATTTTGGATTTCCACTACATTTTGTGTTCATATAATGCCTTCCCCATGCATTGTTAACATCTTTTCTCTGAATTGCATACAAATGTTCTTTTATTCTTTTATGTAATTCCCTAGTTGTCATACCGACATAATAAGAGATACATACTGAACAAATAGACAGATAAACAACAAATCTCATCCTACAGGCATTCTCATTAAATGCCTGTAGGCAGGGCAAAACCAGGATAATTGTAAGCTATCTCCCTAGTGCCATGAGTTGTGATCTGATGAAGTCTCCCATGTCTCTAAGTCCAGATAAGTCAAAGTTTGACCTAGTTGTTGCTCATTTAGATGTGAATAATCTTCCACCCTGAAGGAGATGCAAAAAGACATGATGGGCCTTGCCATGCATCTGTCTGAGGTAAAGACATTAGTCCTGATCATCATTTTTCAATCTCCATGGATGATGTATCAATTAAAATAAAAAATAGTGGGCCTTAGCAGTTGGTTTGATAGTTGGTGTCATTCAAGGGGACTCTTGTTTGTGTCATGATGGGACACAATAGCTATCAAGCCTTCTTGTTGTGCCAAGAAGGGATTGCCTTTCTCTCACTATGGCTTTTGCCTATTGGATAAAACTTTTGATATCTGCATATTGACTTTTTTAGCAGAATCAATATCCTAAACATCCTAACATACAATGTGCTAGGAGTCTGAACAAAAAAGATTCCTGAACTTCTGGCCTTCTTGATACTTGAACACATTCTTATCTCCATAGTTACTGAAACTTGGTTTCAGTGAAATGCTAGCACCCTCACTATGTCTGGGTTTAGTGACTATCACTATTTCAGACCAGCTGGAAATTACAGACGAGTGACTGCATTTATCCAGTATCCCATTATCTCAAGGCAAATTCCCCATGACACTAACCAAAAAATTGCAGAACTTACCATTAATAAAGTTATCTGTCGTATCACTGCTAACTGCAGACCCACTGCACTGAAGTGCAGAAATTTCTGGACATGCATGTTTGAGGATGTATAAGTCTCCCACTTGGTATAAGGGCATTTGAAGTTTCCTAGTAGAACAGTGCTTGGTTTAATCCACAGTGAGTCAATACTAGTTCAGTATCAGGCATGGGCTGAGGAGAGATGGAGGTGGGTCCTATAGTTAGCTATGATATTATAAGGGGTATTGTTAAAAATAAGTTGGATGTGGAGGAGTTCTAGGTCATTATCTTGTTTAATGAGTCTGGAGGTTAAATATGTTTTTAAGAATATAGAGACACCACCTCCTTTAGTGCTTTCTTCAAAAGTGGTAGGTCTAAATGTGAGGAAGGCATTGAAACTCTGTAATTATGGAGTGCTTTCATCAGTCTTAAATAATGTGTCTGTGACAATTCATATATCAACATTTTCCAGGTTAAGGAGTGCCTGTGGAGAGTTAATTTTTGTCTAGTCTCCTAGTGTTGTGCAGCAATACCTTTATGTGATCTGGATTCTGTTTTGTTAGGTTGGAAGCTTTAGAAGACTAATGTTTCCTAAAAAAAGCACTATGAGGGTAGACAAGGATTTAACCAAGCAGTTAAGTCTGTATACTATCTCCTCCAAGGCAGCTATATATTGTACTCTTTTTGAATGACACCAGATGCTAAGCCAATTGTTTAAATCAATAATCTTTTGTTGGTATTGCAGTGATTTTCTTGGTGATGGTAGAATGCAGCTGAAGGCTAGGTTCATACCTGCATTAGACACATATTCTGAGAGCTCCATCATATCCCTCTTCGTATGGTCCAGGGTGGCACATCTCATGTCATTTACACCCAATGTGCACTATGGCTGTGTGACATGTGCACTTGTGATGCAGGGACATGAGTGCAATTTTGATGTGGTGAATCCTGGCACCTGACAGGCAACTGACCGTGACCCTCTCTTTGCAAAGACTGGTGAGTGGTGCATTGGTGAGTCTCACTATGGAGTCACCTATGAGTAAGATACTGGAATGTGTGACTGTTTGCCTTATGGCTTTTGAAATGAATCAATCAGACTCTTAGATGTATGTTTCATGGCAGGCACTGTCAGTGCTATATGTTTTTGAGTTTTGTTCAGATTGATGAGAGTTTTTGTTTCTTAGATTACATTTAGGAGGCAGGCTACTTTAAGAGCTTCAGCTTATGCAGGTCTATGTGTTTTGTCTGAGCTCTGTGTGATGTGTAGTGTGGTGTTGCATGGCAGTGAGAGACTGCTTATTTTTTGTAGAGGCTTTGTGTGAGAGCTTTGCCTCCAATAATATTTAATAACTATATCTGTCACACACTGTGCTAATTTGTTTAAGTAGTAGCTGGTTGTCATTAAACATGAGACAATTGTCACATTGTCTCAGAATGCCTATTTCTGCCAAGCTGGCTTCCGAGACTGATGGGAAGTACAAATCCATGGTTCATAACTTCATAAAATCATAGGCAAATTATAGTGTTCAGGCCAAATGGCTGCCAAGGAACACTGTATCCAAAATAGTTGGGTCATATACTCTTATACCCATCCATGAATCTAGAAGTCTCATAAAAGAGTTAACATTTTCTGCTTTCTTAACAAAATCATGAATCATATTCCATAATACCATAATCTTGCAGTAATATATGAGTGTTTTAGTTTTGTTTTAGAAAAAGGTGTACAGAATCTTAAATTATTATGTCTTTATGTTTTAACAGATTGAAAAATATCAATATTAAAATTGCCTGTAACTTTAAATCATGAAAAATCTTAAATGCAAATAATTATTTGCCACATATATATCTATAATGAATAGAAAACAGTTTTAATGCTTGACATCTAGTCATATAATTCATTTCCTTATATTGACAAATTCTCCTAGGGAACTTTCTCTGTATATTCTCAATACAATTAAGCTGAATCACACTATACAAACAAAACACTTCATTTAATTCTAATATTAGTTGAACACAAGAGATTATGAAGTACCTACCACGAACTGCATTTTTTTTAAATAGATACCTTTGTTTCTAATTGTCTCAATGTGTCTTTCAAATGAGAGTTTAGAAGAGATGATAATCTCCAAATCTTTATAAATATCAACTTCTGATAATATGAATAAAGAAGAATGCATTCTTCTCCTAATTCTGGGATTCCCAAAATGCATAACATTACATCTATCTTGGCTAAACTGGAAGCCCATGTCCTTGGCCCATTTACCAGTTGTAACCATACAAGAATTAATAGCTTCAAAATCATGCTCACTATTAGAGAAAAATCCATTTTTGCTGTCATCTTCATATTTGGAAATCCAACATGCATCTAATGGAATGGTACTGACTGCAAGATTAAATAATGCAGGACCCACTACTGACCCCTGTGGTACTCGACATTGAATGTCAGCATGATTAGATTTTGGTACCATGTATAGAAACTCTCAGTTTCTGACCAGTTAAGCAGTTGGAGATCCAAATAATTAGGTAAGGGTTAATTTTGAAATCTTGTAGCACTTTAAAATCTACCACGTTTGATAAGTCAAAAGCCTTAGTTAAATCTAAGATGTTTAACAATGTGGGAAAAAAAATGGGGAGGGGTAATGCCTAGTAGGCTTGGATTGATATACTGGAGTGATATCTGTCTAAGGGAATAATCTAAGTCTCCATAGAAGAAGCAGTTACCCCTTAGAGCTTCTTCATGCAACTACTGAGAGAGAGAGAGAGAGAGAGAGAGAGAGAGTGTTCTGGCTCATAGGTAAGGTATTGATTTGGGTTATATTAATAACTGTGTATAGAGAAAATTTGGTTTGAACACTACACTAGGTAGATAACAAAACAATTTGAATAGACTGACTATGAAATCACCTTAGACATGCAACACTATACCCCAACTTAACAATGCAAATTTATTCAGCTGTAACTGGGAGTAAGATTTATCAGTGAAAGTGCCTGCATCTCTGAAATACAGCATTATGCAGTGCTGAGTACAGCACCATCCTTCACTGTTTAAACTGAGTATAAGAAGTTAAAGAACCCCATAAGAAAGTAACTAATGCTCCAGTCAGTAATGTCTACCTCTCTGAAAAGCAACTAATTACTCTCTGGCACTGAATAACTAATACTGCCCCCAGTAAGTTTACCTTTAGATTAGAAAAACAACCAAAAACTGTACTTTAATGTAAGAACAAGTTGTGAAAGGAAGTAAATCAGTGAAAAGTCACAGGAAAATGCTGTCATTGGTTAGATGGCACTTTTATCTAACAAACTTACAAAGGAGAGCACTCATTGTAACAAAATGGGGTACATGTCAATTGATTAACAGCACTATTACCAAATGCTGAGTGATCGGAAAATAATGAGCAAAACATCTTTTACCACCCTCAGAGATAATTTTTACCTCCATAGTTCCCACACTTAAATATACCTATTCTAAGGTCAAATAACAGTGGAGGAAAAAAGAAATCACAGCTGTCTGTGAATATTATTTCCTTCACGTTTCAGTTGTTCAATATTTTATAATAGTGCTGTCTATTGAATAAAAGGCACCCCAAATGGGGGATCTATTAAGCATGCAAACAGGTGACAAAGAAATGTACAATATTGGCTATTTTAACTCAACTTCAATTTAGTGCTAAAAGAAGTGGTAAAGTGCAAAACCACAGAGAAATACACTTAGATTAATTAGAATAGGGTGCATTCGGATACTTTAAACAAGTGACTGATCAGACACAAAGCCAGCAAGCTTAACTAAACATACACCTCTTTTCATTTTATTCCATATATCCCATCCTATATTACCTCTTCAAATACTTCCTTCAGTCTATTCTGCATGATTTTTATAAATATTTTATAATCAGTGTTTCCTAGTGTTATCAGCCTTCACTTCATTATGTCTCTGCTCTTATTTTTTTCATAAAACAATTATGACTCAACCACATACTTCTTCATCTAAAGTACCTTCCAACATCCATTCATTTAATATCTTCACTATTTTTTCTTCTTCTTCAGACATCTGTTTATGATAGTTATATTCTAAACCATCCAAATTATGCTGTTTCACAGCTATTCTATTTTACTGCCTTTTACCACTTTCTCTACTTCATCTAGTCTTACATTTTTCAGATATCTTCTTCTCTCTCCCTTCTTCTTTTCCTATTATTTCCTCTTTTTCATACTTTTTTATGAAAATTTTCACAACTTCCATAATCTCTTCTTGTTTGTATTTGTATTATCCTTTCTTATCCACTATAATATCCAGTCTTCCCCCCATGCTTTGACTTCTTTTCTTAAATAGGGTGAAACTTCCTCTTTTTTCCCCATCCACAAATTTTTTTGACTAAATCTAAATAACAGTTGTTTTCTTCTTTCTTTATTTTTTCAATATCTCTTTTTCTATTCCCTTTATTTTCTCACTGCCCATCTTAATTTCATTCACATGTTCTGTCATAATACCTTTGTATTTTATTTCTTCGTATTACTTTTTTTCTATGTCCACATGATTTTTTTTTTATATTTCTGTTTATATACAATCCACTAGTATGTCCAGTACTTATAGAAGTGCCTCATAGACAAATTACCTTTTCACAGTCTTTCTTTTTCCATATTCACTTCTTCATTTCTAAAACTCTCCTGTTAACCTTTTCATATCTTTCCCTCTTTTATAAATGTACTGTCTTCTCACATCACTGCGGTGGTGGTGCTGCGGTAGCATTGTCACCTTACAGTAGGATGTTGTCCTGTTCAATTCTCAGCTAGACCGTCTTCTATGTGGAGACATATGTGAATGGGCATACCTTCGTTGAAGGTTGTGCATCAGGGCCGGCAACTCAGCACGTAAAAATCTACTGCCAATCATTAGCAGACCAGAGTTCCACTGTGGCGACCCCTAACTGGGAAAAAGCCGAAAGACACAACAACTGTCTTCTCACATCATTGCCCACACTGCTCTGTGAGCTGAAAAACAGCCATCTCCACACTTCCTTGTATTTCCTTCATCTCTTTACAATATATTATATAATCAATTTCAGTCTTGAAATACCCTTTTACATATCTATTCTATGTTCTTTCCAACTTTTAGATTGCACCATATCAACTCTCTTAACATCATCACATCCTATGATATTTTTCATTTGTCTTAAATTATTTTACAGTTAATGCCCCATACCATCATTACTGACATGTCTACAAGTACATATAGTATAATATTTTCAAACATGATGTTTCTTCCTGTTATATTAGTCTCATTCACAAATCACATTATTATCTTTCCTGGAACAACAATTAAAACATCCTATGTTTTTTACTTCCTTAGTTTTCAAATCCCTTTTCCTGAGTTTCTCATTTCCGATTGACCAAATCATTTTATCACTGTAATGCCTCCATTTTCTTTTTTCTTGTAAACTGCATCTAGTGTACAGTAAATAGATTACATCCTTTAGTTTTTTACACCACTCAACTATCTGTAAACCTCTAATTTCATTTATAATATTGCTCACATTCAAAACTAAAATTTCTATATCAGCCTTTTCCTTTTCTGAAATTTGTTTAGTCACATTTTTTTTTTCGTGGTTTTTTTCTCTTTCTTGTCTTTGGTCTCCCACCAATTTAGTTCTCATCAGGTGTTTCTTTTTCTTCTCCTGTATCTGTATCTCTTTTCTTCTTCTTTTTCACTTTGTAATGGAATATACTTGTTTTCCTCATATATCTGAAACTCCTTATCTTGAAATATTGTCATTTTATCTGTTCCTTTTGTTTGCATAACTACTTCATTATTTTCATCCAGTGGATCAAGTTTTCAGTAATCTCTTTTGCTATAAATTTTTTTCTGACTTCTATGGTTTCTTCTATTCTTTCCATCTCTAGTATAGAAAAATCAAACCAGAAGTTGCCCTCCTCCTTGCATTTTCTATACACTGAGTTACAGTTTTTTGAAGTATGTCCCATCTCCCCTCATTACATACATCTTTTTTTGGATATTCTTGTACCAAATGATTTTTATTGCCACAAAAATGGCATGTTTAGCTTGCAGATCCCACTATCTAACAAAACCTATTTTCCCATTTATCAACATAGTATTTGTAATATGATGAAATTTTCCTTCATTAACATATATTTTTATCCACTCTTCCCAATCCCCAGTCCACACATTTCTAAAATCACATTTTTTAAACATCATGTATTTTACTACATAAAGGAATAAAGAAAGTTTTTAGTTCATATTCATCCATATCTGAAATCTCAACTTGTATGCAATTAGATTTCTTTTTAACTGGTGTCCCAAATTTTGAAATAAATAATTATTTCATGGTGCCAATGCAGTCTGTTTTTCAAACTCAAAAAGAAAACATTTAATAGAGCAAAACTTTCAAATGTTATTTCATAGAAATGATCAAGTCCTAAATGTACAAATGCTCCTCTGTCTTTTATCAATAAATTCTAAAGACAAAATAAGCATGTCCATAATATCATATCTGTTAATAACATTAGTCTGCCTTGCTATTCTTACCACTGGGTGCTTTCTTATTGTCAGTGAAGTAGCTGCAAGGTATGGACTGTTTTAATTCAAGATTTCCCTTACTTGATGTGTTTGTTGCATCCGCTTATATACACTTGTTATTAAGCACAAACCTCTGCTGTAAAGATAAACCCTGAGAAATGACTACTCTGCTGGCTGGAAATATCTTTGTTTTCTCCTCTCCAGCTCCTCCTAATCCAGTCTTCAATCTCTCTGTCATTTCCTCCTGTATAATACAATCTACCATCTCACTCCAAAGAGCTTCTTTGTCTTTACTTGATTCATCTTGATTAACCTCAATAATATTGGTGTTGATAAATCACCATTTTGTATTTTTGTTAAAATCATCTTTTTGTCCTCATATTCAGTCAGTAAGCATAGCGCCTGCTTCTTTCATTCAGCCTGCTGTATTCTCTTCCATCTTGGATTACCAGAACTGCAGAATCTGCCCTCTGATGACATCTGGCAGCTCTAGAGATTAGGGAAAGTTTGCTGGTGTCCTGCAAAATTCCCATAGTCAGTATGAATGCCTCCTTGTGTCTTTCCTCAAAAGAGGCCATTGGCCTAGTGGGACTAATCCGACCAACAAAGTATAAATATAGAATTAAAAATGTGGGGAGAGGAACTTCAGTAACTAGAGAAAGCCCATGCATACATATGGAGAACATGCAACCATTACACAAAGAATGACTGGAAGTCAAGACTAAACCTGAGATAATGGAGGTGCATGATAGAGAATCACCATGCATGAAGAATATTGCCTGAGCAACCTACACAGAGCCTTAGATGGTTAAAAGTATATGAACTGCTAATAAAGACAACTGTACATTATTCAAAATTGAAATTTGTGTTGTGGGCATGTGATTGATAAGAATGGATTAATCAAGTTTCACAATAATATGAGGCTGTGCTAAAAACATGGAGGCTTCAAACTATTACTGGTAAACTATTATCCCCAATTTCTATACAACCACTCAGTAGTATTAGAGCCATTAAATGCATTGCTATAGAAAGAGTCTGTATGAAAATACATGGAGGATTGTAAAATACTACATTTGGTTATCAGTCACACTGAACAAAGTTGTAAGTAAACATGTCTTTGACATAAGGATTTGGATGAGGAGGGAGAGGCAGAAGAGGAAGGAACAGTGAGCTGGATTATCTTACAAATTCAAATAAGGTATGTTGGTTGTTTTATTTATTTTTATTAAAGTAAGCCTGCTGGCTTCTGATTTGTTTATTTCTTAGCTTATTAAGAGAAT